>NC_056750.1:110781942-111081942 GCF_019279795.1 Protopterus annectens | reverse complement strand
AGGTCCACTTTGCTTTGACATGCAACAGCTCCAATTTCTTCTATTTCTTTGGCTCAAATGTAGAACCGATGAGACAGAGACAGACATCATGGAGCTCGTCACCAACAAAATGGACAAGCAGCAGACAATCCTACACTAGTCTATGCAGCACCTGTTTTAAGTGAATTAGGATTTTCTGCCTCACATCTGTCCTTGACTTCACCTCATATGTTTGCCTTCCCTCACAAAATGTTTCATATTTTTGGGAAATTAGTAAGGATTACAGACAGTAATGCCAGTAATTAGAGTTTCATACTTTTCATAAAATGTTTGATTTGTCTGGTATTCAGTCAGGATTACAAGCAGTCAATGGTATCAGTCATTTAGAGCTTCGTAGCTCTAATAGGTCAACAAATACATACCTATGCAACACCTACTGTTAATTTTTTAAGTGAAGTAGAGTTGTCTGCCTCTGATATGTCCCAAGTTGTGCATAAGGTCTTCAATTTTTCCTCATATTTTTGCCATCCATTGTAAAATGGTTGTTTGATGCAGTGTTAAATCAGTGAGGATTAGTCAGTCAATAATGCCAGTCATTAGAGTCTCATAGCTCTTATTGTTCAAAAAATTCATGTCCATGTAATTCATGTTGTTCTGTAAACTTTTTAAGTGAATTAGAGTTGTCTGCAACTTAGTGCACAGAATTAATTTGTGGAGCTATTGATGGACTGATTACTCTTGTCAAAGGTACATGCTTTGATTCCTTTCACCTCTGTTTCCCTACTGCACAACTTTGAGCAAGTCACTTAAGTAGACAATGCTCTCGAGTCACCCCTGAAAAGGGACAGTTTGTCTAGTAGGTTTACCTAGTTAACAAAAAGATAATAATAATAATGTTTAAAAAATGTCCTTTTGTGGTGCTGTCCAGAATTATTGGTAAAAGAAGTTGAGAGGTATTTTGGGGTGTTCCTTGTAAAATTTGAAGCTTTCTGGCAAACTACTGTGGACTGCAGTCATTAAATAATGACAGGTATGTGAGGACTTAGATTTCATATCAGACTTCATATCACTCAAAAATACTTATCAAGGCAAAGCTATTCTAGCAACTTTCAAAGTAAATAAGAAATATTTAAAATCTGTTCCTGATTTTGGGAGTGATTCTGGGGTTAAGAATTTGACAGGGCAGAGTGGAGCTGCAATAGGTTACACTGTATGGTGCTAATAGCAGGGAGTTGTGATAAATTTCTCGTCATTATTTCTTATTTATTCATTCATTCTCTTGATCTCAGGCAGGTATATGAAGTGTAAATAAATGTGGCTGTAACTGACTGTGAAACTCTTTGTGTGTGTGTGTGTGTGTGTGTGTGCGTGTGTGTGTGTATTTTACCTCATACTTGTGATCTGTTCCATGTAAAAATTGTAGTTTTATGGAAAGTGTTGTGGATTGCAGGCAATAAATAATGACAAACATTTGACTTTCAAACCTCATAGCCTTCAAAAAATGTTTGCTAATGCACAACCTGTTATACTAACAGCTTTCTAAATGTATAGAAGATCAACATTTAAAATCTATTTTGATTCTGGTTCTTTGTCACTGATTCTTGAGCCAAGATGTTGAGAGGGCATGGGAGTGATTTTACAGCAAATAGCTGAATACATTTCTGGGTTGTTATTCATGAATTTGTTCATTAATCTGCTCATATGCAGACATTTGAAGTGTACACAGTCAAATAACAGCTGCAACTGATGGTTACATCTGTGTGAGTCTACATATAGATAAACACACACACACACACACACATAAAATACTTGGCTCCTGCATCAAAGACTAGGTATGGTGTAAAGGAAGGATTCGACTGTAGTAAACAAATGCATCATCGTATGAGCCATGTTCCTTAAGAATGATCCTTAGTTTCTTTGTTTTGTTGACTGTTGTCATTGTGCTTTTTTGTTTGTTTAATGTTAATATTGTAACTCTAAATGCATGCCGCGGTGGTGCAGCGGTAGCGTTGTTGCCTCGCACCAAGAGGTTCTCCCATTCGATTCTCAGCTGGAGTGCCTTCTGTGTGGAGCCTACATGTCCTCCCTTGTGTTAGGTGGCATTGGAAAGACATGCGTAAATGGGCATGCCTTCATTGAAGGTTGGACGTTGAGCTGGCACCTAGGCATTTGTGAAAATCTACTGCCAATCATTAGCGGACCGGAGTTCCTCTGTGGCGATCCCTAACCGGGAAAAGCTGAAAGACAAACAACAACATTGTAACTCTAAATGCATTTTAACTTGGATTGAGTTTTGCAAGTGGATGGGTGTAAAATGCACTGCGTTGGGCTACATTTGCCTAACACTGCTAATAAATAAGGCTATGACCTGTTAAGATGATTATTGTAGTACAAGGTTTGATTCCCCTCAGCCTTCATTTGTCTGCGATGCAACAATAACTAAATCATCTCATTAGAGTGACAAGGAGGCTCCTGGTCTGTTCCTGAAAAGAGACACTTGCATCCAGCGGACAGCACCCTTCACACAACAGGTACCGAGAGCTTCAGTATATGCTATTTGACTATGAATCCCACCATATCTCTGCGTTTCGTAGTTTAATGGTTTGCCAGATGCACTTTCAATAAATGAGAGTTTCAAGGGAAGAGATATACTACTTTTGCTCATGCTAAATCTGTTTTCATTGCAAGACTAGCTGCCAATGTTTTTTTTTTTGCATAAAACTTCAAATAAAAGTTTTAAATTAAATCCAAAATCTTTGTGATCATTATAAAAAGTAAAAAACAAAATAGTCTATACACTGAAAGTACAGTTGTGTACACTTACCATAAATGTAGATGTTCGAGTGTCTTCACTGTTGCAGTCATCACTGTAGGGTTCTCCCTGCCGGCAGACAGTCCTTGGTCGGCCAGAATCCCAAAGTCTGGGTCCGGCGTCGGCTGTTCCACCATGCTCCCTGACGTCAGTGCGCCAGGAGTACAAAGCTGCCAGCCAACGCCATGTTCTCCAGTTTTTCTTGCCCCAGATGTCAGGTGTCCAAAAATGAGTCAAACCCCATACCCTTTGCAAATACACCTCAGAAGAAGGGTGAAGTAGGGAACCACACAAATGAGAGAGTAAGAGGGGACAGGAGGGAGGGTAACACAGACTGCAACAGTGAAGACACTCGAACATCTACATTTACACAACTGTACTATGTTCATCGTGTTTCACTGTTGCAGTCATCACTGTAGGGTTGAATCATCCCAAAGCAGAAGAAATGGGAGGTGGTCATAAAGTAGAGGGGGCGGCTAGAAGGCCCTGCAAGACTGCAAAAGCAAAGCCTGCCCTCGACAGAGTAAAGAGGTAGATTATAGTGCTTAGAGAAAGTATGCACCGAACTCCAAGTTGCAGCTTCCAAAATGTCTTTGGTAGGTACTCCCCTGAGGAGGGCAGCTCAAGTAGCAGCAGCTCTGGTAGAGTGAGTCTTAATATTTCCTGGGATTTGTTTTCCATGGTGAGAGTAACAAAATCTGATTGCATGAGTGATCCATTTAGAAATGATTTGTTTTGAAATGGCTTTGCCTTGGGAATTTGAAGCATAAGAAACAAACAATTGCTCTGATTTCCTGATGTTCTTGGTTCCATCCAGGTTAAAATGAAGTTGTCTGTGTACATCCAAGGAATGCAAGATCCTTTCCCCCTTATTTTGAGGATTAGAGAAAAAGGTTGGCAGGTGGACAGTTTGATTTAAAGCCATTTTGGAAACACTTTAGGCATGAAAGTAGGATTAGTCCTTAAAGACACCCTATCTTGGTGAAAAATAATATAAGGTTCCACAGCCATGAGTGCTTGCAACTCTGAAACTCTCCTGGTTGAAGTCAAAGCTAGCAGGATAGCTGTCTTCCATGATAAAAACTTGATGTCAGATGTGGCAGCAGGCTCAAAAGGAGGTAGAGTGAGTTTTTCCAGAACATAGTTGAAATATCAGGCAGGAATGGGTGGTGTTCTAGGGGGCCTTAAATTCTTAGCTCCTCTGAGAAATTGTCTCAAGAGTGGATGAGAAAAGATTGGAGGATCTGTATTGTAATGTGCAGAGATAGCTGAGGCATGTATCTTTATGGAAGAGAAGGATAGACCCTTATGTAACATGTCTGTCAGGTATAGTAAAATCAGAGGAATATTAGGAGTAAGAGGATCCAAATCCTGATCATGCATCCAGGTGCAAAATCTTTTCCATTTTCCTGCATAAGATTTTCTAGTGCTATGGCATCTGGCTTTTAAAATAACATCCATAACCTGTTTGGGAAGGAGAGGATTAATCATAGACCCTGAATTCGCCAGGCTGCCAGGCTGAGAGTTTTGACATGAGAGTGCAGAACCTGACCCTGGTGTTGGGACAAAAGATTTGGAGTCCGAGGTAAAACCCAAGGGGGCTCCTGTGAAAGATTCATCAGTGTTGGGTACCAAAATTGTCGAGGCCAATTTGGGCCAGTAAAATCATCATCTTGGGCTTGTCCTGCTTGATCTTTAGCAACACCCGTGGAAGAAGAGGTAGTGGCGGGAAGGTATACCCCGAGAGGTTTCTCCATCTGAATGATAGTGCATCCACTTGTGGAATGTCCTTGTGCAAAAAATCTTTAATTGGTGGTTGAGGGGGGATGCAAAAAGATCTATGTGCGGGCAGCCCCAGACTGCTGTAATCATCTTGAATATTTGGGTGTCCAGCATCCATTCATGTGGGTCTGACAGGTTCCTGCTCAGGCTGTCTGCCAGAATATTTTGTTTCCCTGGTAGGAACTGAGCTTGTAGGTCCACTTTGCAAATTTGAGCTGTGTTCCATAGAGTCATGGCTAGTCTGCAAAGGGGGTAGGCTTGTGAACCCCCTTGCTTGTTTATGTACCACACAACTGTGGTGTTGTCTGTCCGTATCAGTTGTTGTCCTGGTTGTAGAAGATCCCTGAAGGCCAAGAGAGCGTTTTGAACAGCTAACACCTCTTTTAAATTGATATGCAGGTGCTTCTGATCCTTTGTCCAGAAACCTTGCAGACATTTTCCCTGCAAGTGGGCTCCCCATGCGTAATCTGAGGCGTCCGTGGTTAGTACCTGGCTGGCTGGAGGCAGACCGAAGGCTTTCCCTTTGTTGTGAAGACATGCCTTGGTCCACCAAAGGAATTCCTTTTGTAGACAAGGCAGGACAGTAATCTGTGTGTCTAGACTGTGGCAATACTGGGACCATACACTTTTTAGGTACCACTGTATTTACCTCATATGTAGCCTTGCATATGGTATGAGAAGGCTGCAGGAGGCCATGTAACCCAATGCCAGCAGGAATTTCCTTGCAGTTAGTTGAGTTAGTGATGCCAAGGTTCTGAAAGTTGAAGCCAGCTGTAATTGTTTTTTGGATGTCAGAAATGCCATCTGGGTTGTTGTGTTTAGAAGAGCACCCAGAAATGTTATCTGTTGTGAGGGTGTCAAATTTGACTTTTTTATGTTCACAGTGAATCCCAGGAACATGAGAAGATTCAGAACAAATTCTAGATGCTGGAGTAAGACATCCCTGCTGTCTGCGTGAATAAGACAGTCATCCAGATAAGGGTAAATTTGAATTCCCTTGAGTCTGCAATAAGCTACTACTGGTGCCAGGCATTTGGTGAAGACCCTGGGTGCAGTAGACAATCCAAAGGGCAGCGCAGGATTGATAATGATTCGAGACGGTCTTGAACCTGAGGTATTTTCTGCACTCCTGTCTGATAGGAATGTGTAGGTAAGCCTCCTTTAAATCCAATGTTACCATCCATGCATTTTTGCTCAACATTGGCAGTAGTTGCTGCAGAGTAAGCATTTGAATTTTGGTATCTCCAGGAAAGTGTTCAAGACTGACAGATCCAGGATGGGTCTCCATGAATTTTGCTTTCTGGGAACTAGAAAGAGCCTTGAGTAAAAACCTTGCCCCATTTCTGAAAGTGGAACCTGTTCTATGGCCCTCATAGCCATGAGGGCTTCCACCTGGTTTAAGGCCTCTGACCATTGGTGTTTTGGTAGGTCCGGCCATCCGTTTGGTCTTGGTAGGGTATGAAAGTGGAATTTGTAACCTCTTGAAACTACATCCAGAACCCACTTGTCTTGGGTTATGTAAGTCCAATTTAGCTGAAATAGAGAGAGTTTTCCTCCGAGAGGGGCTTCCAGGAAAGAAGTTCCTGCAGCCCAGCAGGGGAGCCATTGAGCCTGTTTTCTATGAAATTGAGGCCTGTCCTCTCCACCCCTGGGGGTGGAAGCAGTCCACTGTCTTGGTCTGTAGGAGGTCTGCACTTGGGGTCTTCCTCTGGAGCACCTATATCTACCCCTCTGAGGCCTGTCTGAATAGGGAAAGAACCAATTTTTTGTTGGCCAATTCCTACTAAATCTGGGGGGCTGTACTTGTAAGAAATCCTTAACCGTTTGCATGGATTTTACCTTATCCTCCATTTTCTTTATCACCTCTTCAGCCTTAGATCCAAACAAAACATTATGCTGAACAGGAGCATCCAGTAACTTTGCTTTCACTTGATCAGGTTAAGTTTTGTTCCTTTAACCAAGCATGCCTTCTAATGACTGTGCCAGAGGCAGCGGCCCTGCAAGAAGCCTCCAAGGCATTAAAACCACAGTGTAAATCATGCTTCCCCACTTGTTCAGTGGCATGTATCAAATCATGTAATTCCTTATTATCTGCACATGCAGAAATGGAAGCTAGCTTTTGTTTCATAACAGACAGTAGAAATTGCTGGTATTTTAGCATATGAAATTAACAGTTTAAAGCCCTAATATATAAAGTTGCAGAAGTGTACATTTTTTTGCCCCATCTCTCTAAAGCTCTGTAATCCTTATCTGTCAGAATAGAGTTTTTAGCAGAAGCGGCCTTAACCCCCTTAGGACCCTGAGAAATGGTTTCAGGATCAGCAGTTGGATTCTTGAATAGGAACTGGTGAGAATCAGGGACCCTGTAATATCTGTCGGGCTTAGCAAGGGCTGGAGGAAAAGAGTCAGGAGTTAAATTAGCCTCAGAAAAGGCATCATCCACAATATCCAAAATAGGAGGAATAGCCAGGGGTCTATGTTGGGGAAGAAGAAGAAAATCCCTAAGTCTTCTCTTAGATTCTGAGTACTCCTGTCCTTCCCAGTGAAAATGTTCCCTCATTTCATGTAAAGTTTCCCCAAATGAAAAATCCTCAGGGGGGAGAAGCTGAAGGAATGGATTCCTCAGCATCAGAATCTTCATGAGGAGGAAAAGAATAATCCTGGTCAGAGGAAGACACTAAAGAAATAGATGCCTGATCAGAAGAATCATATTCCAATTCCTGCCTTGGCTTTTGTCTGGTGGGGGATGTGAACCCCTAATCATGGTAAGTAAGTCCTCCGCCATTTTAAGTAACTGTTTCTGGGATTTGGGTCCCGGATCAGAAGAGGCCTTGGACTGGTGTCTTAGATTTGGAAGGAGTCTTTGCCTTTGCCTTTATCAGAAGCTGTGTAGGCCTGAAAACCCCCTCGAAAGCCGGTACCTGCACAGCGGCTCCAGACCCATCTGAGGGAGCATTGTCCGAAGGTCCTGCAGCTGAAGTACTCAAAGGCCTAGTTGGCTCCTCATGGGAGTCCATTTCGGCAATCGGTTCTGAAATGGCCGATGACAGGGGCTGCGAAAGCGCCTCACTGACGACGGCCGAACCAGAAGCTGGCTCTGCTTGTAAAACGTCGTCTGTCTTGGACCTCGGAGGCCTGTCCTTATTCTTGCATCGTTTGTGAACTCCGGTAGTCAGAAGCGTGTCCGACGACATTTTGTAATTAAATCACCTACCAAAGTAGTGAAAAGCAAAATCGTACCTTCGCTTAATCGTACGTTGGTTAAATCTAGCACAAAAACCGACAACTAGCTACGTCGTGGTCAGGGCCTAAAAAGGAATACAGTAAGAATGGAAATCCTTATGAGGTATTTGCTTCCCACAAGAAATACATTTATTAACTTTTTCTGACATTGGACTGGAGCAAGAAAAAAGTTTCCCCAACGGGGTACTTAGCTTTGAGTAGAAGAAGTAAGTCTTCGGACTGAAGTACGAAGAAAAAATATCAGGAGTCAGCCGACCGGCACTTGCGAACTGCTTTCACCACACGGCAAGAAAGACTGGAGAACACGGCGTCAGCTGGCAGCTTTGTACTCCTGGCGCACTGACGTCAGGGAGCATGGCTGAACAGCCGATGCTGGACCCAGACTTTGAGATTCTGGCCGACCGAGGACTGCCTGCCGACAGGGAGAACCCTACAGTGATGACTGCAACAGTGAAACACGGTGAACATCAGCAAAATAGCAGGATATTAGTATGATCTGACTGTGTGTGTGTGTGTGTGTGTGTGTGTGTGTGTGTGTGTGTGTGTGTGTGTGTGTGTGTGTATATACAAATACATATATATATATATATATATATATATATATATATATATATATACACATACACACACAAACACACAGATATATATGTACACCAATGTGTGCACATGCATTTTAGGAGGTATCTGTGCATTCACAGTGCCTGAGCTGACATTGTGAGCACTAGTGTAGTCAGGTCTGACACAGCAGTGTTTGATTCAGAGAGACAGTAATTAGCTGCTACTGTGTTACTCTGAGCAGCCTTAGTCCTGAATTGGTGAATTACTGACACCAGACAGAATCTCTTTGAATCCCACTTTTGTTGAAAAGGATGTGCTACGAGTAAGATGTATGTTACCTATTGTTACAATTACTATTTTGTGAATTTTGAATAAAGAACTTTTGGGTGTCATTTTATAGAGAACTTTCAGATTAAGAAGGTAATATTCTAAAGTGAAAGATGTAATAAATGTCCATCTGCAACCAGGTTTCAGAGTTTATTTTTCATTGTTATTCAGTTTATACAGTTTTTCTTATAAATACTTACTGGGATTTTGGCCTAGTACTGGTGTTTAGTGATCTTGTTTTACAATAACATTTTTGTTACCAATAATAATGGTGTAACAGCTGCAAGACATCGGTGTGTAAGTTATGTACTTACCATCACATTCCATCTGTGTTGTCCATCTTCATTTATCCCTGAAATATGAGTTCAGTTCCAAATATCAGAACCAACTCGGTTGTTACTATAGCCTGTGACAACAAAAAACTCTCGAGCTTCAATCCTGCCCACAATGCTCCTCTCCAATTTACCTCAGATCGAGTTTGCAAACAGAAAAGGACAGAAATATAATCCGAATAACACCTTTATAGAGACCATATCTGGTGTCATATATGAAAAAATACATAACTAGGACCATAATTAGTTTCACCAAGAGGTCTGAATGGAAGGGGATGGAGGATGGGGAGTCAATGATAAATGAAGATGGACAATACAGATGGAACTTTATGGTAAGTACTTCATTTCTTTATCTAATATTGTAAATCTTCATTTAATCCTTGACATATGGGACAGAGTCCCTAGCTACCTTAGATCTTGGGAGGACTCATGGAAGAATATTCCTGGGCACCATAGAACCAAATGACGCTCTTCCCCTAGAGACCAAATCCAATTTGTAATGAGTGATAGAGGTATGTGGGGAAGCATATATTGCTGCTGCACAAATATTGTCCATGGAAGCCTTGGAATGAAAAACGGCTTAAGTAGCTATGGCTCTAGCAGCGTATGCCCTAACAGGCCCAGCTAATTCAACTTTCCTCTTGTTGTATGTGAAGGATATACAATCTTTTAGCCATCTTGATAAGGTAACCTTGGATACTGGCTTACCCATTCTAGTACTTGAAAAGGAAACAAATGGTCAGATTTTCTTGTGTATTTTGTTCTATGAAGAGAGAAGCACAACTGTCTATGAACATCCAATAAATGCAAACCGTATTCACCTTTATTTGAGAAATTGGGAAAGAATACTGGTAACTTGATTGTCTGATTGATAGTTTCTGACACCACGTTTGGTAAAAAGGAAGGGTTCATTCTCAGGGAGACCATGTCTTTGTGAAATATCAAATATGGGGGTTTACAAGATAAGGCTTGAATTTCTGAAATCCTTCTGGCAGACGTAATTGCAACCAGAAATACAGTTTTCCAAGATAAGAATTTCAGGTCGCAGTTGGCAGTAGGCTCAAGGGGGGAATGCACTACTATCTGTAACATTAAGTTTAGATCCCAAGGTGCAAATGGATACTTATATGAAAGCGCTAACATCAAGCTGCCTTTTAAAAATGCTTTGCAAAGTTTATGAGAAATTAATGATTATTTTTTGAACCCATTATGAAAATTTGAAATAGCCACTAGTTAAACCCTGACAGTACAGGAAGATACTCCTTCAAACAGCAAAGCTAAAACTGTTGTTATCATGAGCCCAGTAAAAAAAATCTTTTCCATTTACTATTGTAAAGTTTTCTGGTGGAAGGTTTATGGGAGGCCAACAGAATCTTATGAACTGGAGAAGAAAGATTATTATGCCTGGCAATCAATGGAACTGGAGAAGCCAAGCCATGAGCTTGAAGTTTTGAAGGTTTGGGTGAACTAATCCCTCTGTATGAGATAGGAGATCTGGATCCACATTCCACAGTCGCTGAAATCAGATATGGCCAAAGGAAGGGGAACCAAATCTGTTAAGGCCAGAAGGGAGCAATGAGGATTACACTGCTCTTCAACCTGATTGTTTTCTTTAGAAATTGAGGAATTAATGGGCCTGGGGGAAAGGCGTACAGAAGTCTGGAGGGCCAACTTTGCAGGACTGCATCTCTCAGAGACTCCCCTGGAGGGGGGACCAGGGCAAAGTAGCAGTTGCACTTGTTGTTCACGGGTGATGCAAATAGGTCGCAGCAAGGCAGGCCCCAGTGACAAAAATCTTTTCCGCCACCTTGGGATTGAGAGACCACTTGTGAAGCAGGAGAATGCATCTGCTCAGTTTGTCTGCCATCACACTCCAACTCCCTGGAATATGCGTTGCTGTCAGAAAGTGGTTGGAAGAGATCTCTCGTTGCCAAACTCTGAGAGCTTCTCAACAAAGCAAGTAAGACTTGGTTTCTCCCTACTTGTGGATGTACCAAACTACTGACATATTGTCTGACTGAATTGCAACTGTTTCCAAGGGGAGAACAGTCTGAAAGGTCTGCAACGCTAACAGCAGTGCCATCATCTCCACAACACTGATATGCAAGCTGGCTTCTATGGGCGACCAAGTGACTTGGACCGTCTTTCCCAGATAATGTCCCCCCACTCCGTGTCTGTGGTTACTATGGCTTGTGGTTGACATGGGATAAAGGGACGGCCTATGAGAATTTACTGTGATGGGAGACCACCAAGCTAGGTCTTTCCTGCAATGGCTGGTAATCAAAATCTGATCTGATGTTGGCTGATACAGTATGGACTATTGAAATGCTAGAAGCCACTGTAGAATTCTCATGTGAAATCTTGCTAGGGGAACTAATGTAATGGTCGCCGCCATCGAACCTATGGCCTATAAGACTAGTTGTGCGGCTATTCTCTTGTTTCTGGCAATCTTTTTCACTTGGGCCTTGATCTTTTGTTGAAATCTTGGATAACGTAGGCAAGCTATGCAAGTATTGGTATTTAGTACCGCTCCTGTGAATTCTAAAGTTTGTGTTAGAGTCTGTTGTGATTTTTCTTAATTTATGGTAATGCCCAGGTTGCCACAGGTCTGGAGAGTGTAGTCTCTTGCTTGTTCTAGTAGATACTTGGTGGGAGTAGTAACGAGCCAGTCATCTTAAGTATGAAAGCACCCAGAATCCGTGCAGTCTCAGGTAAGCTGCTACTACTGCCATGCATTTGAGAAACACTCTGAGGCTGTGGTGAGGCCAAAGGGCACAGCTCTGAACTGATAATGATGGGCTCCCAGCTGGAATAGGAGAAATAACCTGGAGCACTTGCCCATTTTTATGTAGTAATATGCATCTTGGAAATCTATCAAGCACATCCAATCATCTTTCCCTAAAAACAACAGAATAGACTGAACTGTAACCATCTGGAATTTTGCCTGTCGAACGGACTTGTTCAGCACACTTAGATCCAAAATTGGTCTCCAGTCCCCCATCTTCTTTGGCACTAAAAAGAATCTTGAGTAAATTCTTGTTTCTATCTGCTCTGGAGGGACCTCTTGGATGACTCTTTTTTTTCTAGCAGTTTTTGAATTTCTGGAACTGCTGGTACCCTCTGAATGGGTGGAATGTTGGGGATTTTGTTGGAATTGTGTGGAAGAGAAAGGAAGGGTATGGTGTATCCCCTGGTTATAATCCTTTTCACCCAAACATCCAAAGTTATCTGGAGCCAGGTATGTTGGTGCAAGGATAAATGCTCCCAACTGCTTCCAGAGGAAACAAATCAGGCCTCCTTCCAGGAGCACAGTTAGGGTTTTCAAGGAAAGGTGTCCATTGAACCCTGATTCTGTGGGCCTTTTCTGCAGCGTAGATGGTGTCTTCCATTAAAGCTCCCCCCTCTGCCCCTGGGGGAGCCACTGCCACATGTATCCTGGAAGGGCCCTTGGGACTTTTTGAACCACATTTTTCCCCTCCATTGGTTCCTAAAATAGGACCGCTGAGGAGTAGAAAAACATACACCCACTGCAGAAAGGATCTTTCCATCTTTTTCACACCTGGACAAAGTTTCTTGAACTTTAGGGCCAAAAGGGGATGATCCGTCAAAGGGGGGATTGAGGAATGAAGACTTGAATGGCTCTGCAAATTTGCACAAGCACATCCAACTATGTCTCCTTATGGCTACACCTGATCCTGCTGCTCTTGTCGTCCCTTTTGCTGCATGTGCTATCAGCCTCATGGAAGAATTTAAAATAGACTCTAGGGTGGCCAAATGAGAAGCAACCTTACCTTGGACTTCATCAGATATGGCTCTTGCCAGGGTATCTGGTAACTCTTTAATCAGATCCCTTTGATGTCTGGTGAAATGTGCCAAAGTTCAAAGACTGTAACGCAAAGGTTGATGAACTGTAAACCCACTTGCCAAACCTATCCACTGCCCAAGACTCTCTATTAGAGGATGGATAGTGGAACTTTCCTCTGTCAGTTCCTTTTTTGTGGCCGCCACTACCACCATGGCATCTACCTCTAATCCTTTTGCCCAAAACTGATGATTCTCGAGAGCAGTTAGAATTTTGTCTGATCTCTTGGGGATGGGTTCTACAGTGTCAGGATCGTTCCACTCCCGCTGCGATATCAACTTAATGAGCTCGTCAGCAGGCAGAGTCACCCAAGAGGTAGACAGTCGGCTACCCAAAGCTTGCAGATACACTGATTCTTCCATGGAGGGCTGCTGGGAAATCCATCTCCCTGCTTAAGAATTTTAAGTATGTCCATGAAGGAGATGTCTTCTGGGGGTGACCATGGGGAACCCTCCCCTTCATCGTAATCAGTGTCTTCTGTGATAGATTCCTCTGGGGAATTTAGATGTTTCCCCTTTCACTTCCTCTTCTGAGGAACCTCTTCAGTAGGATGACCTGAACAGGTGTCAGAAGAGACTAAAACCTGAACAGGTGATTCCTGCAACTTCCATACCCACTGTCCTGGTGTTGGAGTTGGTTGAGGCTCTGGACAAGGGGGAGGACTGGGAATCTGCTCTGACATTTGTGGAGCTGACTGAATGCCCATGGAGGACTGGGCCATCTCCATGGCCTGGAAAGCTGGACCCCTGAAGAGGGAAGAGAGCTCATAACAGAGAAGGACTGCCACAGAATTGTGGTCTACCCATGCTCAGAACAGACAGTACCCAAACCGGGGTCGAGCTAATGCTTGTCGAAGCCCCAAGGTGCATAGACGGCTCTGAAAAAATTGGAGTGGAGTCTCACCCCTCAGAACTGACAGCATAGCCCCGACCCAGAGAGGTCTCCAGATCCGAAAAGGCAGATGAACTCAGGGTAGGAATCGATATTGGAGATGGAGATCTAACCAGAACCAAAGCAGCTGGTAACAGGTAAGGTCAGAGCTGGAATCACTAATGCCTCAGTGGAGATCAGAGGAGGAAGACTAGTGGGAGTTGAAGAAGGTAGGGTTCCAGCACCAGAAGGGGCTAGAACCGAGGACACACCTGAGAATCCCCTTGCCACAAGGAACTGATCTACCAGTCTCAACACATCTGTTTCTGTCAGACTTTTGGTGGAACAAATAGACTGGGTAGAAAGGGAGCTTTTATGTTCCAAACAAGGACTCAGTAACTGACCTGCAAAGGGGTCAATAGGTGATGAATATCTGTTCCTAGGATGGTCTAGAAATGAGAATTCAACACCATAGGTGCCGTACACGCTGGTACCGAAACTATCAGTTCAGTGGATTGGCTTTTGGCTTTGAGTCTGTGCCAACAACTTTGGCACCAGTTAGTGAGAAACTGTCAGCACCAAGGGTGGTACTGAAGCATCCTTTAATGTCAGAACAGGTTCAGCGCTAACAGACGGAATAGACCGTTTTAGTCTCTTGGTAGTCGAATTGGTGGGGAAAGCTGGCACCGATCGACTCCTTTTCTTGGACTCATCAAATTTGAAAGAAAAAGTATTAGAAGAAGAGAAATGGGATGAAACATCGGATCTGATGTTGTCTATTTTCATTCATCCTCACAAATGGGTTCCGGACCCAAGGTTGGATCTGACTTGGCCGTCACTACAGCTCGTGGAAATGTTTGCGCTCTCGAGCTCTCCCCTACTCACAATGCACTGCTGGCCTGTCACTTCAGAACTTGTTTGCTGCTTTCACGATAAGATGTGGTTACTGACAGCTCTTGAGCTTTGTGGATTTTTTTAGGTGATATTTACTTAATTTTATGATACATTCTACCTTTCTTTCTTTCAGGCTCTCTCTTTATTGCTGCCTTCCTAAAAAAAATGGAATCTTCCTTACTATCCTTTTTTTTTGTCCCCTACCTAGTGCTTTTTGTTTCTTCCTTGGATTTCCTTCTTTTTCCTTGACTTTATGTCTGAGAAAGGGTTTAAAAGTGTACCCATTGCGGGCGCAAGATGCCCATTTCTGATGGACATTATTTTTGTTTATATTGTCTAGGTCCAGAGCATTTGGACCTAGACTGTGAGATATGTGGGGCTTTTAACCCCAGGACTATTAATGAAAGAAAAAATAAGTTGATTTTAAAAGGCCTGCTTTCTTCCTCCTTTTCTATGGCCTTACCGAGAGATCAGCCCTCGACTTCTTCTCATACGCATGGGAAAAGTTCTAGGGTGGCCAAGATTCCAGCCTCCTAGCAAAAAAGTTGTCAAAATTGGACTCGACCTCTCCAGCTGTATCAAAGGTCTTGGATCCGAAGAAGGCCTCTACATCTTCGGAGCCAAAGGAAAAGATAGTTTTGGAGTTGAAGTTTTTGAATCCAAAACCCTTGCCTTGCCACACTTATTCACCTTCTATAGACCTGGCTCTATCCTAGCTCCCTTCTTTTTTTTGGAGAGGTATTCCAGGCCTGCTTCTGTTGTATCCTCTCATTCGACCCGAAGCCGATGTGGTGAGAATGGTGAGGGAGCTGGTCACCGAGCAGATCCAGAAGGTTACCTTGTTAGTTCTAACTCCATTGGATCCAGGACGTCCTCCTTCTTCCACTCCTCCTCTGACTGACCCCTTGCTTTCAGAGCTCTCAGGTCCAAGTGTCCTGGGCCCATCTGGGTCAGAGCCAAGGAAATTGGTCTCGTTAGATCCAACTATAACCTTGAGGTTCTCCACTCCTGACATGTTCAGATCCAGAGGGCTCCTGGAGCCAAAGCCTCCACATCAGGTCTGGGGAGGTGGTATTAGCTCTGATATTTTCGGAGCATGGACAGTTTGGCTCTGCCTTCCTCCTTGGATGGTCATCCTTTTGGGGTGGGGAGGCAACAGACAAGAAACCCTTGTCACCTGTTCCATTAGTTTCCTCATCCCTAGGGAGATCAGCCTTCAAGGTGGTTCAGAAGTTCTTCTCTGAATCTTTGAAGTGGATTGGTCCTCCTCCCTCGGATCCATCCCGGACTACCCATCTGGTTCTGTTCTGTGATCTCCATCATTCCATAGAAGGGACAACCAGCCCAGGGCCTCCAATCTACCCAATCTGGGGATCCCTAGCTCTTCTGACACTTTTCCTGATCATCCTACTGAAGAAGTCCCTCAAAACAGAAGGTGTTAGAGGAAGCACCTTGACTCACTGGAGGAGTCTCTTACCACAGATACTGATTTTGATGAAGGGAAAATGTCCCCAACCCACCACCCAAACTCCTAAAGCAAAAGGGTGTTTGGTCTGCCCACACCCCTTCCTTTGAGGAATTAGTATACCTGGAGGTCTTTGGCACTGGCCCATCTTCCTCCTGGGTCACCCCACATCCTGATGAATAAATGGATTTGGTCTGTCAGAAGTCGTGGAAGGAGCCAGATTTGGTCAAGCCAATACCAAAAAGACCTGACAGGATCATGGCACCCCTGGTAGAAAGGCAGTATTGGAGTAAGGGTGTACTGGTTGATGCTGTGGGTGTGGCAGCTGCCATGAAGAAAGAACTCACAGAGCAGAGTTCAACTGTCCACCCTTCTAACAGGGAATCTAGGTCGATGGACAGAATGGGGAAGCGAGTTTACGCTTCAGGGACTTTTGCTATCTGATCACTGAACTATTTAGCCCATTTTACAAGACTGCAAAAATACATAATCAAGGAACTTTCCAGCTCATTGACAAAGTAGCGACCAAAGAGGTTCAAACTTCTGTTGCTCCTTAGTTGAATACCTTACAGTCTGTGGTTAATTCATCCATGAGGTTGTTAACCAACACTTCAGAGGGTGCTGCATGGGCACTGGGTTCAGGCTTAGCCATAAGGAGACAAACCTGGATGTGCCTATGCAATTTTGTGGAGCCTTTTAAGTCTTTGTTCGTCAATGCTCCATTTGACAGCTCATCACTCTTTGGACCTACAGTGAAGGAAATGCTTTCCAGATGTGAGAAGGATGGATAGACACTTACTGGCACTGAAGTACATTTTTCAACCCCCGAATGATCCTTTTCCAGCAATCAGAGAGCAGGTCATAAGATGTGGTTCAGGAAGTCAAAAGGTCCATTCCCTGCCACACGTGGAGCCGGTTCTCCCAAAATCAGAGGGGGAAAAGAGAATAACAGAAGACAAATAAGAGGCAGAAGAGGCCCATAAAATAATTGGTCCAGAAAAACATTCTTTGACAGACCCTGTCAGCACTCCTGAATGGAGGCCTGATTCTCTTCCTCTGGGGACAGCTGGTGTACATTTTTCTCTGCACCAATCAGCCTGGTTAGCTTTAACAAATGATACTTGGGTGCAGAGAATTATCAGAAGTTATTCCATACCATTTTGCCTTCTTCCTTTGATGAAAAAACAAGCTTCCAGACATTCCACCCAGTCAATGGGAGCCAGCAACTCAACAGATCTATAGCTGTTAGAAAAAAGAGCAATCCAAGAGGTCCCACCAGACCAGAAAGGATTTGGGACGTACTCAATGTTTTTTTTACTTCCAAAGAAAACAGGGGACTGGAGACTAATTTTGGATCTCAGCATGTTAAACAAGCCAGTCAGACATACGAAGTTCTGGATGGTCACAGCACAGTTAGTTCTACCCTATTTGGGCAAGGACGACTGGATGTGCTTGATAGATCTCCAGGATGCGTACTATCAAATAAAAATGAACAGACAATCCCAGAGGCACTTTTGCTTCCGAGTATCAGCCAGTCATTTCCAGTTCAGAGCTCTGCCTTTTGGACTCACTACGGCCCCCAGAGTGTTACCAAATGTATGGCAGTAGTAGCAGCTCACTTGAGACTGCAAGGAATCCGTGTATTTCCTTATCTGGATGATAGGCTCATCACCACCCCAACCAGGTATCAAATGGTACAAGCAACAGATCAGGTACTTCAGACTTGTTCAATGCTGGGTATTATTATAAATCATGCAAAGTCTAAACTGTGACCCACCCAAAGACTAGAGTTAATCGCAGTACTATTCGACACATCATCTATGGTTGCCTACTTTCCCTATCCTCATCTTCTCCACATCGGAAACCAAACAAAGATAATTTGCAGTTCAAAAATTCGGCCAGGAAAGTGTTGCAAGCTTTGGATTTGATGGCAGCAGCCATTACTCTAGTTCCTCTGGTGAGCTACCATATGACAGCTCTAAAGTGGATGCTGCAAACTCAATAGTCCTTCTTCACCCACCTCATGTCAGCAATGATGAGGATAATTCAAACTTGTAAGGACTATCTCAAATGGTGGATTCATTCAGAGCAACCCTAGCAAGGTTGCCCATTCATCCTACCTCATTCCAAGGCTGTAGTGACCATGGACTCCTCCCAGATTGGATGGGGGGGCATTATCTGGGAAAGACAGTTCAGGGCACTTGGTCCCCCGAACAGGCCAATTGGCATATAAATGTCCTGGTGATGACAATGGTGCTGTTAGCGTTCCAAGCATTCCAAAGCTCCCTCCCTCTGGTAATGATTGTAATCCAAAAGGACAACATGTTGATCAGTTGGTACATCAACAACAAGGAGAAACCAGATCTTACCCTCTATGTCGAGAAGCCCTCAGAGTATGGCAGTGGGTAATAGTCTCCAATCGCTTTCTGGTACCATCACACATTCCGGGGAAGCCCGTGATTGCAGACAAGCTCAGCAGATCCATTCTGCTGCCCTCAACCACTGAGTACTAAAAATGACTTTTCGTTGGTGGGGCCAATCCTGCTGCGACCTGTGTCCTCCTTGAACAACAAGTGCAGCAGCTTCTTTGCCCTAATCCCCCCATTAGGGAGTCATCAAGGGATCCTCCTCTAACCAAATGGCCCCCTGGTCTGTAATACGCCCCCCCCCAAACTCCCCTGATCCCCAAGTTTTTACAGGAAGCATCCAGACTGAAGACCAGGATAATCATTGCACCTTCCTGGCCTTGACAGATACAGTTACCCTTCCTATGGCCTCATCTCCTGGCTGCACCATGGATTCTGGATCCAATTCCACACCGTCTATCACATCCGACAGGACTGACTCCTCTGGATCTAACAAATCTCAAACTAACCGCATGGTTTCCCCAGTTCCCATGATAGCCAGGCTGTCTACCTTGTCTTTCCCTGTCCGTTCCATTTTCTTATCCTCCCATAAGCCTTCTATGAGGAAATTATATAACAGCAAATGGAAAAGGTTTATTTGGGCTGACCAGCATGATATAGAGCCAATTCACAGCACCCACCTATATGGTTCTCCAATACCTTGCGGAACTGTTTCACAAAGGAGCTAGTGCTTCTACCATTAAGGTTCAGTTAGGAGCTGTCTTGAATTTTCATTTTGGAATTTCAAATTCTTCGCTGGTGTCTGCCAAAATTTGTAAAGTGTTTATCAAAAGGTACGCTTCTCCTGAGACCCCCTTTGAAGGATCCCGTACCTCTTTGGAACCTTTCCTTAGTACTTCAGGCTTTAACTGCTTTTCCCTTTGAACTGGCAACCAAGTGTGCATTAAAATTTCTTTCCTGGGAAACTGCCTTTCTATTAACCATAACCTCTGCTAGGAGAGTTTCAGAGAGTCAAGCCTTATATATTCTAAACCCTCTTATCTCATTTTCTACAAGGATGGTGTATCCTTGTGCACCAGTGCTTCCTTTCTACCAAAGGTGGTGTCAGAAACCATCATCAATCAAGCCATCAACCTGCCAGTATTTTTTCCCAAACTACAGTAATAAAGGAGAATTTCTTCTCCACTCGCTGGATGTCCACAGGCAGCTACACTACTATCTGCATAGGACTAAAGAATTCAGAAACTTAGACCATTTGTTTCCTTTGCGCAACAAAAATTAGGCCAACCTGTTAAAAAAAAAAGACTGCAGCCAAGTGGATAACAGAATGTATTACTTTGGCTTACACAATTTCAAAAGTTCCTTTACAGAAACCAGTAAAAGCTCATTCCACCAGATCGGTGGCTACATCCTTGACTTTTATATCTAGAGCCTCCTTAGATGATATTTGTGCAGCTGCTACTTGCTAAAATCCACACACTTTTATCAATCATTACAAATTGGATTTGGTCTCAAGACATAGATCAGTATTTGGCTCGACTGTTCTCTGGTATGTCCTTCCTTAGGGTCCACCTAGGGCATAGGTAGCTGGGGACTCTGTCCCATTTGTGAAGATGAATGAAAATTGACAACATCAGATAAAGAAGTTATGTACTCACCATAACGTTCCATCTGTGTTGTCTATTTTCATTCAGCCTCACATCCTCTCCCTCCATCCCCCATCCCTACATTTTTTTCTGCCTCAGGGCAAACGTGAAGACACAAGAGATTTCCCCAGATCTTCAGTGGTAATCTCTGTAAACCTGGGACTGTATGTCTTATCATTCAAACCTAGTCATAACCAGTTTCCTTTTGTCAAGACAGTTTAGTCTCACCTTTGCAGATAAATTGTATGATATATAGTACAGAAGTCCTTTTTTGGCATGTGTTTCTTTGGTCTCTAAAGCTTTGGGTATAATCTGAGGTAACAGAGTAGCAGTGCACTGTGGGTAGGGGAGAGCTTGAGAGATCAAAAGTTTCCACGAGCTGTAGTAAAGAATAGTTGTGTAAAATCTTACCATAACCATACATGTCCTCTTCTATATGCTGCAGTATTCATAACGTGAGGGAGTCCATCCCCAGCTGACTTGTACGTCCGGCCAGTATACAAAAGTCTAATGTTACTGTGAGGTATGTGTGATGCCGCACATCAACTAGCATACTTTGGCCTTAAAGACATGTTGAGTATAAAGTGGACGTCAGCAAGTACCAACCTCAGAACTTTTCTGCCGCCTGTCCGATTGCTGCACCAGTCATCGCTTGCCAGATCAGTTGTGCACTTTGGATCAGATAAGTACCCTGTTGGGATTTTTTCTTTGCTTTTCAGCTACTGTTTTGTGCTGTGCTTTACACATTTAAACAGTGTGGTTTTACAATTAATGTACCTAAATACTTTTGACTGTAACAACTCTAATGTTGTTTATGCCAGTTTTTGTGTTAAGTGCGACCATTTTTACATTGGTAAAACATCAAGAAACTTCTGGACCGTATCAAAGAATACAATGGTGCACTCCACAACCATGATCTCAAGAGTGCTTTAGATAAATGCAGCCTGAACTGCATGGGTTTCCAAGGCTTCAATTTCCTAATCCTTGAACAAGTTAATCCATTAGTGGGAGACACGGACACTCAACTTAAAGTGAAAGAACTCAGAGGGCAACTCCTACTTAATGCGGATACCTTCCCAGGACTTAAAGAAAACCTCAACATTAAATGCACACTACGGTGGTACTGGTAAACAGGACCACCCTTGTAGTACTTACGTAACCTACTTCTTTATTGTTGCAGCAAATCTACAGTTTTCCATTGGGTACCTGACACCTTCAAGTTGTTAATATGTTTTGGTGGTTCAATACTAGAATATGAACCACCCATTTATTGCTTACACAAACTACTCCCTTTTCATTTCAGCAAATCCACAATTTTCCATTAGGCACCAAACACATGCAAAGTTTTAAATATTTTTTGGCAGTTTATTTTCATTGGCTGCTTCTTTCTATTTATTGCCAGTAATATTCAAGGTTATTTATTGATTTTCTGATAAAGTTGTGTAGAATAAAAGGAAAAAAGTACTCAAAGCTACCAGTTTGATCTTTTCCTTTAGACAGGGCCCTAGAAGTTAGAAGTATTTGTTTCCAGGAGGTGATGCTTTACTGCAATATGATATGCTCTTCTCAATGCTTCCAGAATATAAAATACTGTATTGCCATTTGCATTAAGTATATATCATGTTACCTGTTAATATAAGCATCTCTATTTAGATTGTTAATTGTCTTTACTGCAACATCTTTCACCAGATGTGAAACTGTAACTCAGCATATGTAATTGTGATATGCACTGCCAAATGTGAAACTGTAACTTCAATGCATGCAACTTGCTATGTATCTGGCATGCCTGAGCCCTTGGCCATCAACATCAACCCCCTTTTACCCATTTTCTACATGGGGTTGGGGTGCCATGTCAGTTGTTGCCATCTCTCTTAATCTAGTGCCACTCTCCTACCCTCTTCAACAGTCATGCCTAACTGTTGCAAGTTTTGTCTCACACAATCCATCTGTCTCTTTGCTGGATGCCCTCATTTGCACTTTCTTCTTCCTGTCTGTCTCAAATCTTCACCAGATTGTCTGCTGCTTTACTGTACATTTGCTTGAATCATTATATTCTGTTCTCTTTGACCTTCCATGTAATTGGAGCTACTTGGGATTTTGCTTTGATTTGCTTTGATTTGCTCATTTTCTTCCTCTGTACCACAGTGTGCATCCGACCACCCATCTCAGGTACTTCATTACTATCACCTTGAGCTTCTTCAGCTGCTCTGCCTTCACTGCTCAGACTTCTGTACTAGTAGTATTGGTCATGCCACTGTTTTGTACACCAACTTTTCAGCTTCTTCTGCATTCTTCTGTCATACGTTACCACTGATACATTGTGCCAATTGACTGCAGCCCCTCTGACTCTAGCTTTCACCACCTTATTCACTTCCCGTCTCAACAACCACTCCTTCCAGGTGTTAACCTGTTCCACTACTTCCTTTCTATCCCAAATCCCATCATCTTCTGATTTCCTGAGTTTGATGCCAATATAACTGTCTTATCTCTTCTTGGTTTCATTCCATGTGCCTTCAACTTTACAGTCCATTCATGCATAATAGTATCTTTTGGGAAATCATCCATCCCTGGTAACTATCACATTGACAACACACCCTTAGACTTGACCCAGTAGTCAGAGAATTAGGGGCACACACAGATAGTAATCTAGACTTTGATCATCACGTGTCTACAGGGGTGAGGAAATCATTCTATGTTGCGCAACTTATAAACACAGGTATGGCATCTACGTCCAAGAAAGCCACTGTTCCACTGTATTCGAGATTCATCAAACATATCATTGAGTACAATGTCCCCTTTGGTATGTACCTAACCAGGCGTATCCGACAACTGGAACATCCACAGAGGTTCCCCACTAAAAGAATACAGGACATAAGTAATATGCCCTTTGCAAACCGCCTCAAGGCCCTATCCCTGTATTCTGTCTCCTACAGGCTTTTGAGGGGAGATCTATGCCTGGCATAAAGGGCATTGTCAGACCCCACTCTGATGGACCTCTTACATATCCACAAAACAAACAGCACCAGAAGTACCCATTCTAAAGTCTTAAACCTTGCCTGTGATATATATATAGGACTTGCTGGAGAGAGAGGTATGTATCCCACAGATTACCCATTCTATAGTGCAGGCTCCCCATCCATGTGAAGCAAAATTCCTCACTAACCCAATTCAAGTGCAACTTGGACAATTGGATGGGAAACTGGAAATTCATCCCTGGTTTGGCACGTATGTCTCTAATGGACACAGGTAAACTGTAAATGGTTCATCTCCCAGGCCCATGCTTACACATATCAAGGGTATCAGAACTTGTCAGAGATTTGGGATGCATGGCTAGGCTTAAAAAGGCCCTTGTGGTCATTAGCCTAGTAAACACCTATGAACCTATCATTTGCTGAAGTTCTTGTCAGAGTCTGCTGTAATGGTACATTGTCTGCATACATTCAACTGTCTCCTCTGACCTGTTTGCTAATTTAGTCCATCACCAGAATGAACAGCAGTGGGCTCAAAGCTGAACCCTGATATACACCCACTCCTACTGGGAATCCTCTCTGTGAGACCAAACACTGTTTGCACTTGTGTCACTGGGTCCTTGTACACAGCCTGCATTAATTGTACCGATGTTTCTGAGAATTCAAACCATTGCAGGACTGCCTAAATCAGCTTTCTTGGGACCTTGTCATATGCTTTTTCCAAGTCTGAGAATACCCAGTTGGACTCTTTCCTCATCTCTAGCTTTTTCCATCTGTCTCACTGCAAATATTGGGTCGGTTGTACTGCATCCTGACCTGAATCCAAACTGCTCATCTCCCATCTTACTTTCTACTGCTCCGCACATTAATTTATAAATTATCCTTTCCAGAACTTTCATGCAGTGTAACAGGAGTTTGATACCTCTATACTGCCAACACTTGTGAATATTCCCTTTGTTCTTGTACACTGGTACTAGAATGCTTATTCTTCAGTCATGTGGGATACAGCTCTTTCTCTCCATAATGCTCTGAGTACCCTTCTGCAGCCAATTTTCCCCTAACTCACCTGGAACCCTTATGAAGCATGTCTGACAACTGTCTTCATTATCTTTCTGTCTTTGCCTCGTAACCTGATAGAGTTTCTTTGTACCATCTGCTGAGGCCCTTTCCAGAAACTGATAGAGTGCCTCTGATGCCTTGTTCTTTGCTATTGCGACTGTTCTCTTAGCCTTTTTTTTTGTCAACCAGTATGTCTTCTTTGCCTGGTCTGTCTTTTCTATATTTCACTTTTTCCTGTACTCCTCCTTTCTTCTGATGACTTCCAGGACTTCTCCATTTCTCTGCCAGTTTTCCTTATGTAACTTATTTCCACACCTGGCTCGGATGTATATCTTTTCTACCAGTTTTCCTTATGTAACTTATTTCCACACCTGGCTCGGATGTATATCTTTTCTACCAGTTTTCCTTATGTAACTTATTTCCACACCTGGCTCGGATGTATATCTTTTCTATACTCTGCACACATGTTGTTTTGAGGAGCTGCCACTCTTCTCCAACTCCACCTATTTCCTCTTCTTTCTGAGGTGCTAGAAACCTGAATAGTCAGTTTCCAGGTCTTCAGTCTAGTCTCCGTTGACCTTACAGCCTTCTTTGACTACTCCTTGTGGCAACTAGTGGTTTATGCTGTGGGCCGACTGTTTCACTGGGGATGACTTTGCAATCACTGATTCTACCCCAACACCTTTTCCTTAGAAGTAGGAAGCCTACTTGGGTTGCATTTTGGCCACTCTTGTATGTGATCTTGTAACTCTCTTTCTCTCTTGCTGAACCATGTTTTGCCCACTATCAAGCCATTTGCCAGAAAGTCTAGATGTCTTCTCCTTCTTTATTCCTGTTTCCCACCCATGTGGACCCAGGCAGTCTTTGAACCCTGTTCTGTCTGTCCTGATATCTGCATTCAGGTCCCACATTACCAACATCAACTCATATTGCCCTACTTTATCTTGTACATCCTGCCACTGCTGATGAATGCAGTCTTTTCTTCGGTATCACAACCCTGGTATGGACCACAGGCTGACATTACGAATAGTGCCCTACCCTTATGCTGGAATCTGACTACCATAAGTCTGTCACTAATTCAGATAGCATCTTTCACTGTCTTTTGAAGCCTCTCCCTCACTACAATTCCCACGTCCTTTCTAGCCTGTTCTCCCCAAGTGGCAGACTGTGGAACCCAAGACAAGTAGCCTTGCTGGTCTGCCCTTCCATCTTGTCTCCTCGATACACAGAAGGTCAAGCCAACTCCTTAACATCATGTTATCCACTTCCAAACTCCATCCTGTCAGTGACGCAACATAAGTGTAACAATTCTTAGTTCATGTCTGGCAGGTTGATTGAATGTATGTCCAGCCCTCTTACAACAGAGTTATCCCAGGTAACCCAAGCTGAACAACTGGACACTGGCCAGCCAGTAGCTTACTGACCCAGGCTGCTGGGCATTACGGAGGGCACACACTGCTAATAGGGGTACACAGACCCCCGGCACCATTAGCATGGGTTCCTGACATAAGTCAGAGTAGGTCAGATCCTCATCCCACTTATCACAGCCAAATACCCATGACTATTTTTGGCAGCTTTATTCAATCTGACCAAATCACTTAAAGCCAATTTTTACACTCAGTAGCCAGCCTTGACACATCATGCAATATGTGATCTATATTAAATCTAATCAATAACAATGTCAATAATCAGCAAATGTAGCTCACATAAATTAAATCCTTAAATAAGCATCAGTTCAAGATTACTGAATTCCAATACATCAATCTGCAGCACAACAAAAAAAAAAAAAAAAAAGAGAAAAGAATGCTTTAACAAACTGCATCACGTATTAACAGTTTACCTGTACAGCCCAGATACAGTGTCATCACTCAAAGCAGCAAGACAAGGAAAAATACATCATGCACCATAAAAAAGATGCTCTGATTAACCCTTTAAGGAGTAGAAGTTCTAATAGATAAGCATAGTGACAGGCAATACATGAACAGTCCCTTACCCCGTCTTGTGTTCCATAGTTACTAACTGTAATAACACAGCTTGCATTGATGGTATGGAGAAATACTGCCTTGGTTGTGACTCAGGCAACCTGAGTTACATTAGCAGCTCAGGTGCTTGACTCTGTTAGCGGGGAAGGATGACCATGCCCATACTGGGGAGAGGGAATGCACATGTGCAAAAGCGCTAGCTGGAGTTCTTCATGAAGATGGAGAAACCACATGCAATGTCTCTGGTGGGTGAGGTTTCCTGCTTATGTTAGTCCCTTGCGGAGGTAAGTGGTGGTGCAAAGCTGATGTCCACTGCATGCATCACAAATGGCCTGTTGCTGAGAAGGTGCAGTGAGGGGGGAGGGCTTAGCAGACAAAACCTGATGATGGCTCCTCCCAGCCAATCCTCATCTGGTGATAGGGAATAAATGGGCACACTGGCTGAAAGGGGGCTGACAACTGGCAGACACAAGAGCAGAAATTGTATAAAAAATGTAATGACACAATGCTTATGTAAACAAACCAGTCAGTATGCTGATGCAATCTAATCAGTCACTGTACACATGCACATTCAGTAATCAGTCACTGAACATCCACACTCGGTAATAAGTTAGTGAATATGCACACTCAGTAATCAGTCACTGAACATGTACACTCAGTAATGACTCAATGAACATGCACACTCAGCAATGAGTCACTGAACATATGCACACTCAGTAATCACACTGTACATATGCACACTCGGTAATGAGTCACTACACATGTACACTCAGTAATGACACTCAACATGCACACTTGGTAATGAGTCACTGAACATATGCACACTTAGTAATCGATTACTGAAAATAGACAATGAGTAATCAGTCACTGAACATATTGAATATATGCACATTTCACAAACGAGTCACTGAGCATCTAGGGACTCAATAATGAGTCACTTAACATGCACACACTGTAATCGGACAGTGAACATATGCACACCGAGTAATGAGTCACTGAACATATGCAACTCAGTAATGAGTCACTGAACATATGCAACTCAGTAGAGTCAATGAACATATGCACACTCAGTAATGAGTCACTGAACATATGCACACTCAGTAATGAGTCACTGAACATATGTACACTCAGTACACATACACATATCAATTAGGTATTATTTATAGAAAACTCTGTAATCAGTAACTGCATATGCAGATTTATTTGCTATACACATGCACAATTAATCAGCATGTGCACACACACATTCAGTAATGAGTCGCTAAACATGCATATCCAGTAATCATAACTGCATTTGTATGCAGACACAAACACTAATCACTGTATTTGACCATTTACTATACACTAACTGTACACATGCACATTCAGTAATGAGGCACTGAACATGCACATCCAGTAATCAACTGCAGCTGTATACACACACACTCACAATCAGTGTATTTGCCCACTTACTATATATTAACTGTACACATACACATTCAGTAATTAGGCATTGATCATGCACATCCAATAATCATTAGCTGCATTTGTATACACACACACACACACATCACTGTATTTCACCATTTACTATACACTAGCTGCACATTTACACATTCAGTGATGAGGCACTGACCAGGGACACTCAGCAATCACTACACATCCATATTCAGTAATGAGTCCCTCAACACATACACTCGGAACATATGCACATCTCAGTAGTGAGTCACTGAATGACTCAATGCATAAGCGTACTCTGTAGCTGGTCAGCGCATATGCGCATTCAGTTGGATGTGCATTCAGTAGTTACTCACTCTACATGCCTTCTCAATAAGCAGAGTTTGGGTACACATAAAGCTCCGTAATCAGTCAATGAGCAAGTACAAACTCTCTAAATACCCAGTGTACTTAAACTGTCAGTAATCAGTCACTGTGCTCATATTCAACCAACAATCATGCACTGCACATGTGATGTTAGTAATTAAGCAGTGGGCATATGCACATTCAGTAATAAGACACTTTGCCTGCATTCTCAGTGCATATGAAGATTCAGTAGGCAACCACCACAAAAAATTCTCTGCATTCAGTCATTATACATGAACATTCCTTAATCATTCTCTGCATATCACTGCACCTCCACTTTCAGTAATGAATAACTGCAAATGCACATTCAATAATCAGTCACTGCATATCACTGCACATGCAGTGTCAGTAGTCAGTCACTGCACACCACTGCACTTACGCTGTCAGCAATTGATCAATGCACATACACATTCTGTAGTCACTGCACATGAATCATCAGTACTCAGGAACTGCATGTATACATATTCATTAATCAGACACTACACACAATACACAATTTGTGATAATGCACTGCATATTAACATTAGGTAACCAACCATTATACAGTCAGTAATCAGTTACTGTACACATGCATACACTTGTAATCAGTCTCTGCATTTGTGCACATTTCAGTAATAAGTCACTAACCATGCAAACACAGTAGTCATTCACTTAGTAACAAGTATCTGAACATGCACACCCACTAGTCACCATATACACGCACATTTCAGAAATGAGTCACTGGACATGTACTCTCAGCAATCAGTCACTGTACATGTGCACATTCAGTAACAAGTTACTGAACACCCACACTCAGTAACGAGTCACTGAACATGCACACTCAGTAATAAGTCACTGAATGTATGGACATTTCAGTAATGAGTCACTGAACATGAACACTCAGTAATGAGTCACTGAACATGTGCACATTTCAGTAATAAGTCACTACACATGTAAACTCAGTAGTCAGTCACTGTACATGTGCAGGTTTAGTAATGAATCACTAAACATGCAGACTCGATAATTGATCACTGTACATGTGCATATACATTAACAAGTCACTGAACATATGCACATTTCAGTAATGGGTCACTGAATATGCATACCTATCAGTCACTGAATGTATGCACATTTCAGTAATGCGTCACTGAACATGCATGCTCAGTAATCAGTCACTAAACTTATGCACATTTCAGTAATGAGTCATTGAACATGCACACTCAGTAATCAGTCACTTAACATATCCATATTTCAGTAATGTGTCACAAAACAGGCACACTCATTAATCGGTCACTGTATTTGTGCACATTCAGTAAACAGTCATTGAATATACACTCTCAGCAGTCATTATACATGGGCACATTCAGAAATCAATCAGTCACTTAACATGCACAGTCAGCAATTACTTACTGAAGATATGCACTCAGTAATCAGTCAATGCAGATACGCACATTTCAGTAATAAGTCATAGAATATCCACTCAGTAATCAGTAACTGTATCCTGTATATGTGTACATTCAGTAAAGAGTACTGAACATGCAGACTCAGCAGTCACTGTTCATGAGCACATTCAGTAATCAGTCACTAAACATGCACAGTCAGCAATTACTTACTGAAGATATACACTCAGTAATCAGTCAATGCAGATATGCACATTTCAGTAATAAGTCATAGAATATGCACTCAGTAATCATTAACTGTATCTGCTTACATTCAGTATAGAGTCACTGAACATCCACACTGAGCAGTCATTGTACATTGGCACATTTCACTAACAGGTCACTGAACATGCACACTCTGTAATCAGTCAGTGTTCATGTGCCATTTCAGAAATGATTCCTGAACATGCACACTCAGTAATAAGTTGCTACATTTGTGCACATTCAGTAGCGAGACACCGAGCATGCACATTCAGCAGTTACTGAACATGGGCACATTCCATAATGTCAGTGAATGTGCACACTCAGTAATCAATCATTGGACATATGCACATTTCAGTAATGAGTGACAGGACATGCACTCAGTAATAAGCCACTCACATCTGTGCACATTCAGTAAAGAGTCACTGAACATGCTCAGTCAGTAAAGAGTCACTGAACATATACACATTTCAGTAATGAGTCAGTGAACATAGCGACTCAGTAATCAGTCACTGTGCATCTGCACATTTCAATAATTCCTGAACATGCACTCAATAATCAGTCATAATCAGTCACTGCATCTGTGCACATCCAGTAGTGAGACACTGAACATGCACACTCAGTCACTGTACATGGGCACATTCAGTAATAAGCCACTGAATATGCATACCCACTAATCAATCACTGTACATGGCCATATTCAGTAATCAGTCACTGTACATGTGCACACATACATACAGTGGGTATAAAAAGTTTACACACCCCTGTTAAAATGCCAGGTTTTTGTGATATAAAAAATGAGAACACAATAAATAATTTCAAAACTTTTCCCACCTTTAATGTGACTTATAACCTGTACAATTGAAAAACAAACAAATCTGTTAAGGGAAAAAATATTTAAAAAAATACAGTATGTTGGTTGCATAAGTGTGCACACCCTTAAACTAATACTTTGTTGGGTGTGCACACCCTTAAACTAATATGTTGTTGAAGCACTTTTTGATTTAATTATAGCATTCAGTCTTCTTGGGTACGCACCTGCCATCAATTAAAGAGAATTTGATTAACCCCAAATAAAGTTCAGCTATCCTAGTAGGATTTTCCTAACATTTACTCAGTTACAGCAAAAGCCATGGTTGGCAGAGAGCTTACAAAGCATCAAAGGGATCTCATTGTTGAAAGCTATCAGTCAGGAGAAGGGTACAAAAAAATTTCCACAGCACTGGATATACCATGGAACTCAGTGAAGATAGTCATCAAAAAGTGGAGAAAATATGGGACAAGAGTGATGTTGCAAATAACTGGATATCCCTCCAAAACTGATGAAAGGACAACATGAAAACTGATCAGGGAGGCTGCCAAGAGACCTACAGCAACAATGAAGGAGCTGCAGGAATTTCTGGCAATTACTGGTTGTGTACTACATGTGACAACAATCTCCCGTATTCTCCATATGTCTGGACTATGGGGTAGGGTTGCAAGACAGAAGCCTTTTCTTACACAGAAAAACATGCAGGCCCAGCTAAAATTTGCAAAACAATACATCAAGTCTCCCAAAAGCATGTGGGGAAATGTGTTATGGTCTGATGAGACCAAGGCTGAACTTTTTGGCCACAATTCGAGAATGTACATTTGGCGCAAAAACACTTCACATCACCAAAAGAACACCATCCCTATGGTGAATCATGGTGGTGGCCATAGCTGACCTTAGGCATAGGCCAACTAGGCAGCCGCCTAGGGCGCCACTCTAGCTTTATAACCCAATTTAGTGTAGATGCGAACAGTATAAGGAACATTTTGGTTAAAAATTGGAGGGTGTTTTCACTTGAGGAAGAAATGCTGGTTAAAATATGTGAAAAACCTTCTGTAATTTTTAAACGTGGCAGGAACTTGAAGTCACTGGCAGAACTGCCTAGACAAATAACCGCACGAATGCCAGGTATATTTAAATGTGAGGCTTGCAGCCTTTGCAGATACATGGCATCAGGTTGCACGTTTACAATTCAAGATCAAACATATAGAATAAATGGGAGGTACAATTGTAATTCTAAATCCGTGATCTATATTGTCCAATGCCAGTTGTGCCTAGCATACTATATTGGTAAGACCGACAGAAAACTTAAGGAAAGGGCTTATGAGCATATATATAAATATATATATATATATATATATATATATATATATATATATATATATATATATAGTATAAGCAAGGGCAAGAATGATAAAGCCTTGGCAAGGCATTGTAGTAGTCACCCGGACCATGAATTTACTTTTAGAGTGATAGACCAAGTAAAATATAATTTAAGAGGTGGCCCCTTCCCTTTAATTCTAGAAAGGCAGGACGTGTTATGGCAGTTACGCCTTGACTCTAGTAGAAAGCCAGGCTTAAATGAAGTGATTTCTATTGCCTGTATCTTAAAACTGAGAAGTCTCACTAGATGAATTTGATATTTTAACTATTTAACAATTACTTTTGTGTTTATATTTTAGGAACAGTATTTACACATCTATGTTTTTAAAATATGGAAATTAGTATTATGAAGTGACGTTTAAAAAACATGGCAATTTAAATGGGGATATATCTTAGTGAATATGAATGTACATGGTTAAAACGGTTAAGTAGTAGTAGTGAATGCTAACTGATTAATAAGCGTTAAATGATGTGGTTTATTTGATTGGGTAGATGACTGAATGGAGGGAAAAGTTTTTGTATTTAAACTTGGTGTTGGTGTACTGTTTTCTGGCTGAAGAATCCGGTGATCCAACCGGACGAAAAGCACTTTACATTCAGTTATCAGACATCTACTGTCAAAAAGAGCATAACTGCTGTGCTAAACAATATATCTTTTGTGTAGTTTCCATATGTCAGGAACCAAGAAAAGTTGAAAACTTGATGAACATACTAGTCTACTACGCCACACAGAATCCAATAGCAACAACTGTAATAATGTTCAAAAACAACGTATGCAAAAAACATACAGGGTAAGTGCTGAGTTAATCAAAAACATCCAAATTGCAATACATGCCATTATGTAAAAATGTATATGTTAAAAGTGTTAAAAAAATGATTACAAAATATTATAAAAAATAAATAAAATATATATGTACAGGGGAAACAAAGGTAGATGTTTAATAATCTTTGTTTCCCCTGTACATATATATTTTATTTATTTTTTGTAATATTGGTTTTGTAATAATTTTTTTGTAATACTAAAATAATCTTTTTTGTAGCATTTTAACATATACATTTTTACATAATGGCATGTATTGCAGTTTGGAAGTTTTTGATTAACTCATTTAATTATTCTTTATAAGGTATACAGAATGAACTAGGAAAACCACTGGAAAAGCATGTGTGTATGTTTACCCAGTATATTGACTTATGGCGTATATTCATAGTACATAATTATATTTCATATTTTATATATTTTTATACTTTTTTCACACATTTTTAAACTTTTTAATCAATAAAGGGTTAAACAATTAACCAATTAAATATTACTAAGGGAGATATAAAAGAGCTGGGTTATTGTTTTTCGGTGTTCTGATGAAGTCCCTCATTTGGAAAGAAAGCACTTAACCTGTATTGTTTTTTGCATAAACTATTTTTGAACATTATTAAAGTTGCTGCTATCCAGTGGTGCAGCGGTAGCGTTGTAGCCTCACAGCAAGAGGTTCTCCCATTCGATTCTCGGCTGGAGTGCCTTCTGTGTGGAGTCTGCATGTCCTCCTCGTGGTCAAGTGGCATTCGAAAGACATGCGTAAATGGGCGTGTCTTCGATGAAGGTTGGGTGTCGAGTTGGCACCCCAGAACCGTAAAAATCTACTGCCAATCATTAGCGGACTGAAGTTCCGCTGTGGCAACCCCTAACCGGGAAAAAACGTGAAAAGCCAAAAGAAGAAGAACAACAACAACAACATTAAAATTGTTGCTATTGGATTCCGTGTGGCGTGGTGGACTAGTTTGTTCATCTAGTTTCCATATGTGCCAATTACTGAGTGCGTGTGACAAGGCTGATAAAGGTGTGAGACAGGGATAGGGAAATCCACTGATCCGCTAGCCTTGTCTTCTGAAGCACAAGTATCCATTACAAGGCTTGTGAGGCTATGTTATATGACAATTCCCCTGTTACACTTCATCCACTCTGGGCTCTGTGTAATTTGACCATTATACATTTTACACGGACACAAGGTGGCACCAAAGAGAGAGTGTGTTGGGGGGGGGGGGGACTAGTCCAAAACTGTCTTCTGTATCCTGAAATTGTAAGGAAAATGAAGCGGATCACTATTACTTTTACAGACTGAGCTCAACAGCATTACTGACATGCGAAAGCACCATGCAGCTGTAGTGCTAAAGATAAAGCATAATACAAATTCATAGCATGTATTTTTGAATTTTTCAGCATATATTCATTCACTCAAACATACTAAAACCCAACGTCACATCTGACATTGAGAGACAGTATGCCTCAATCTGTAGAATGGGACAGTAAGCAGGCCTTCACCAGCATTATTTCACCTGTATGGTCAATTCAAGCACCTTTTCATAGATTTGTACTTGCCTGTAGTATCCCATGTCTGAACAGCTGCAAACATGTTCTGCAACTCTCTAATAGCATGCGATTTATTTCCCACAAAACCTGTACACCGGCCCAAAGGAAATGTAACCATCCATAATGCCACAGAACTAGGTTGGAAGAGGGTCCCAGGAAACACACAGGCAGCAAGATGGGGGAGGATGTGGCAGCCATAAGTGTGGGCATCAGTTACTACTACACTGTCAAGTAGAGGAGACTGAGAAATGCAAGCGATAATATTCTTTTTTTAAAATGGAGGCAAGAATCACCCAAGTAGAAGCATATGCACACTATCTCCACAAAACGCAATCCATGTCACATTCCGGGAAATGTTAGGGCTGTACATAGAAAAAAGTTCCTGCCATCCACATATGTATCGGGTCCTCGCCATTCATCATCTCCACATTTTAAAATGCTTACATGGTGGAAATAAGGGGTATAAAATGGGCAACAAGCAAGGTGTCTCAATGCTTGATGGCCAGCAATAAAAAAAACAAAAAAATATTAAAAATGATACACAGAGAGAAAATAATATGTAAAATCTTAAGTACTATGGCATGCACAACATTTTAATCTTAAACATTTGGTATATAATTACCTTGACTACTTCATATCCAGCAGCTGTTTTTTGAAAATGTTTCATCACATCTTGGTATTCAGGCGATGTAGGATCTAGTGGGATTTGAATAAAACTGCTGCTCATTTCAGCCCAGTTCCTTGGAAAATCTTGTCCTAATTGTATAAAACATTGTGCTGTTATCTCTATGACCAACTGTTGTACATCATGTTTCTGCATGTATGTAATAAATGGAGCAAAAGTCAATTTTGGTGCCAGTAATTCTACATAACCTGTAAGAAGTTTAGTCACAGACTGTATGCACACACAAATCAGATTTACTAATGTCACCTTAGCAAGTGAATGCAATACCAGTACAGCCCTGGAGTGAAAAGGATATGGATGACATCTGCACCAGCAGTTAACAATGTTCTTATAAGTGGAAATACTTACATATTCATATGGCACACATTTAACCACAGCAGTGAAAATGCTGACACAAATCTGCACTACACTGATTTCTATTACTAATTTACAATTTATCAGTACAGACACATCACTATGTCATGGTTTGGGTACTGTGGTAATAACTTCAACATCAAGCTGCAGATTCCACAAGTAAAACTGCAACATAACAAGGTTCCCTATTGAAGTGTTGGCTCTCGAAATACAATGTCAACAAACCCCAAAAAAAGATTAAAAACTCGGAGAACAGTGAATCTCGAAAATTGCTCATCTCTTTTAAACTTGCCTGAACTCATTTATACCAAATCCAAGATAGCTACATCATGGAAAAAGGGAATATTCCAAGAAATGGCATCTCAAACTTGGTATTTGTAAGTCTGTTCTTTCCGTCATTAAGTCTCTGCATTTCACAACTTGCTCTACAGGGTCCCGGCATTTCAAATGGTTACCACATAATGATAATGTCTAATAAAACAATATGCTGCAAAGTGAAAATGAAGTTCCCTTCTTGTTAACCATTGCTAAATTGTAAATTTTTCAGCTACACAGACCATATATGTTCATTTAAACAACTAACTGTTTCAAAAGTAAAATAAAGAGTTATTCCAATACACTTAACTCCATGCAGTTTCCCTGAGTACTATGAACATTAACTGCTGACTCAGTAACCTATAGCTTCATCTTGTCTGACAGTCTGGCTATTAAAATTACATAAATGTCATTGGCAAGACTAACATGCACAATTACCCTTTCTTAATTCAAATACTCAAACATCCCTCCTCTGTATCTGTCATCAAACTGAGTTTAGTACATAGCATGGCCTCAGGGCCACTGACAGTACACAGTGTCACCTCCATCTTGCCCAGATTTCTCAAATTCAATGGAAAATCCACTTTGAGTCTCCTTGGCAGGAAAAGAGTTTGTTGAATCAATGCTCTTACCCAGACACCAAATAAATAATTGCTTATAAAGCATCAGGCAGGCAAGGTGGGTCACTGCACCATGCAGTCACAGTCTGCTTTTATATGATACAAGTGTATCAGTAATGTGTAGGCCCGTATCACTGTCAGTCTGCTGTGAAGTGAAGAGGCATTATAATTTATTTACTTAAATGATTCCGTTCAAGACAGATGCTAATCGCTGCTACGTCCAGAAACACAGACAATGAATACAGGTTATGGCTATTAAGACAGCTGGACTGCCAGTTCCACAAATGTCCCTAATTGCCTGATATAGCACTATTAACCTGGACTGATCTAAAGTGTTTCTTTCATGTCTCAGCTTGTGAAATACCCTAATGTTGGTTTAGTACTTTTCCATTCCCAGTTATCTTCTGACCTCCATAAAACAATACTGACACAAACAGGGACTGGCCTTGTAATTTGTTTAGTGGGACTCTGGAGCTCACAATAATATAATATGACCAGCAAAGGGGAGATGAAGATCAGAGGTCAAGTGTCATGCTCTATCCTAGCATTTGGATGCTGAAATTGATACCATTTACAACTAAGCAAGTATAACTTTTATTTACTTATTTATTTACTGACATTGGACTCCCGGGAAAGTCCGACTAGGTATGATCCCATTTTCAGCAGTGGCCCGGGGAGAAAAGCTCCACAGTACTACAGACATACCACTCAACTATTCATATTTTAACAGATTGTCCAGATTGTGCTTTATATTTTTGGTGTGCTTCTCATAAAGTTTGTGGATTTCTGGTAAATCACTGAAAGACTGAAGTTACTGAATAATGACATACACATCAGCTTCAGACTTCATATGCTTCATATCATTCAGAAAATATATGCTAACTGAAATCCTGTTATTGTAGCATCTTTCTAAGTTTATAAGAGCAACATTTAAAATCTGTCCTTATTTCTGGGACTTTGTCCCTCCATTATTTTAGACTTTGTCCAGATTTCTTGCAGTAAGAGGTTGAGAGGTATGACAACACAACGTTTTAAGAACAATAATTTTATAATGTTTAAAAATAAAAAGTAATAAAACTAAAAATAATAGAAAAAAACAACTATAGTTTAAATAATTATACCAAAATTTACATATTCATGGAACAGGACTGCTGGCTACAAACATTTACAAACTGTGAAAGTACAGTTGTGTACCTACCATAAATGCAGATGTTCGAGTGTATTCACTGTTGCAGTCATTACACTTGGGTTATCCTGCTGGCATGCTACCTTCAGTCGGCCTGAATTCCAAAGTCCTGGTCCGGTGCTGGTTGCTGTCGCCTCTTCCCTGATGTCAGAGCGCCAGGGGTATATATGATGCAGCCAACGCCATTTTCTTCAGTTTTTCTTGCCCCAGATGTCAAGTGCCCCCAAGAAGGTAGGCAATACATATTGCTTATAAAAACATACAGTAAAATAAAAACAATACCTTCATCTACAAGCAAATACACCACATAAGTTGTATAGGATAGAGAAGTATAGATAAGTCCCAGCAAAGAAAGGGGGATGGAGGGTGGGTAACCTGGACTGCAACAGTGAATACACTAGAACATCTACATTTATGGTAGGCACACAACTGTACTATGTCCATCGTGTTTCACTGTTGCAGTCATTACACTTGGTTTGAATCCCAAAGTTGAGGTAGGGCGGCTGGGTCTAAATAGGATTAGGAGTGGCTATGAGGCCCTACAGAACTGCAGTGGCAAAGCCTGCTCTGGATTTACAGTAAAGAGGTAAGTGGTAGTGCTTGGTAAAAGTGTGCACTGAACTCCAAGTTGCAGCCTCCAAAATTTCCTTGGTTGGTACTCCTCTGAGAAAGGCTGCTGAAGTGGCTGCTGCCCTGGTAGAATGTGGCCTAATATTCTTAGGCACTGACTTGCCATGCTGTGCATAGCAGAAACGAATGCAGTGTCCTATCCATTTTGAAATAGTCTGCTTTGAGATAGCCTTTCCTTGTGATCCTGCAGCATATGCTACAAACAGTTCTTCGGTTTTTCTGAAAGCTTTTGTTTTGTCCAAGTAGAAGCGTAGCTGCCTGTGTATATCCAAAGAGTGCAGAAGTCTCTCCCCTTTATTCTGGGGATTTGGATAAAATGTTGGCAAATGAATGGTTTGGTTAAGAGCCACACTGGATACTAACCTTTGGCATAAATGTTGGGTTTGTCCTTAGAGAAACCCTGTCCAGATAAAAAATGATGAAAGGCTCCACTGCCATTAATGCCTGTAACTCTGAGACTCTTCTTGCTGAAGTCATTGCTAGGAGCAGAGCAGTTTTCCATGATAAGAATTTTATGTCAGCTGTATTGGCTGGCTCAAAAGGAGGTAGTGTGAGCTCTTCTAAGACAAAGTTGAGGTCCCATGTAGGTATCGGTGCTCTCACTGGGGGTCTTATGTTTTTTGCCCCTCTGAGGTACTGTCTTAGCAGTGGATGACAGAAAATAGGAGGTTCCGTATTGTAATGAGCTGAAATGGCAGAGGCATGGATTTTAATTCATGAGAAGGATAGGCCTTTGCCCAGCATCTCAGTTAGGTATTGTAAAATCTGAGGAATATTTGGAACAAGTGGTTCAAGTCCTTGTGCCTGGTTCCAAGCACAGAATCTCTTCCATTTTTCTGCATAAGATTTCCTAGTGCTGGGCCTCCTGGCTTCCAAAATGACATCCATAACAGCTTTAGAGAGAGGTGTGTTCTGAGTGGCTATATTACCCGCCATGCAGCCAGATTTAAGGTATTGAGTTGGCTGTGTAGGATTTGATTGTTTTGTTGAGTCAGAAGATGAGGAATTAGAGGTAAAGTCCAGGCTGGGCCCTGAGACAAGCTCTTTAGGATTGGGTACCAGTGCAGGCGTGGCCAGTCTGGGGCAATCAAAATCATTTTTGGCTTTTCTTGTCTGACTTTTAGGAGAACCTTGGGAAGAGGAAGCAGTGGTGGAAAGGCATAAACTGTTAGGGTTTTCCAGCTGAAAGATTGAGCATCCACTTTCCATGCTTGTGAGTGATATGTCCTTGTGTAGAATCTCCGTAGTTGGTAGTTGTGAGGGGAGGCAAACAGATCTATGTCTGGGCATCCCCATTTCCTGGTTATCATGCTGAAGACCTGTGGATTTAGTTTCCACTCATGAGGGTCCATGAGGTTTCTGCTTAGTTCGTCTGCCAGAGTATTTTTCTTTCCTGGCAGGAATTGTGCCTGCAGACGTACTTGATAGGTCAGTGCTGTGTACCACAAAGTCATGGCTTGCCTGCAGAGGGGGTAGGAATGTGTACCCCCTTGCTTGCTTATGTACCACATAACTGTCATATTGTCTGTCTTTAGCAATAGTTGTCCTGGATGTAGTAGATCCTTGAAGGCTGTCAGGGCAGTCTGTACAGCTAGCATCTCTTTTTGATTGATGTGAAGATGCATTTGGTCCATGGGCCACGTGCCCTGAATAAATTTTCCTGCCATGTGTGCCCCCTAGGCATAATCCGATGCATCTGTTGTTAGTGTCTGCCTGGCTGTGGGTAAAGTGAAAGGCTTTCCCTTGTTGTGGTGACAGGCCAGTGCCCACCATCGAAACTCCTGTTGCAGGCAGGGAATAAGAGTTATTATTGTTTCCAGGCTGTGGCAATGTTGAGTCCAAACACTTTTTAGGTACCATTGTAGCTTCCTCATATGCACTCTTGCATATGGAATTAGCAGGATGCAAGATGCCATGAAGCCCAAAGCCTGCAGAATTTTTCTTGCAGGGAGCTGGGTCTTTGTTGCCCTCATTTGAAAGTAATGAGTCAGTTGCCTTTGTTTGTCTGGCGTGAGATAAGCCATCTGGGCAGTTGTATTTAAGCTTGCACCCAGGAATATTATCTCTTGAGAGGGCACTAGTTTTGATTTCTTTTCGTTTACTGTGTACCCTAGGCAAATTAGTAATTCTTTTACAAACGCCAGATGCTTTAGTAGAATGTCCTTGCTCTCTGCTTGAATAAGGCAGTCCAAGTAGAGATATATTTGAATTCCTTTTTGTCTGCAAAATGCAATTACTGGTGCCAGGCTTTTTGTGAAGACCCTGAGCGCAGTAGATAAGCCAAAGGGCAGTGCAGAGAATTGGTAATGCATTGAGCCAGCTATGAATCTGAGGTATCTTCTGCAAGACTGTCTGACTGGGACATGCAGGTATGCCTCTTTGAGGTCCAAAGTAACTAGCCAAGCCTTCTTGCCCAGCATGGGTAGAAGTTGCTGCAGTGTAAACATTTTGAATTTTGGAACATCCAGGAAAGTATTTAGAATTGGCAGGTCCAGTATTGGCCTCCAGGCTTTGTCCTTTCTGGGTACCAAGAAAAGTCTTGAGTAAAATCATTGCCCCTGTTCTTGCTGTAGTACTTTTTGAATAGCTCTCATGTCCATTAGAGCAGAAATTTGTTTTTGTGCCTCTGCCTATTGGTTTTGTGGCAGGTCTGGCATACCTTTTGATCTTGGTAGGGTGTGAAAGTGGAACCTGTAACCCTGAGAAACTTTTAGTTATGTACTTACCATAACTTTAGATGTATGGGATCCATCTCGCCTACATTCTGTACTGATGGGTTCGGAGCCGATCCTCGGCTCCGACTCAGCACGCTATACTATAGAACGAAGTCTCTTATTGGCTGAGCTATCCCACATCCCAGGATGCACCACCACTGCTTCCCCAGATCTTGTTTGTCCGCACACATGCACACACACATAGACTGTTGATATAATATTGCCAGGTGTTTCAAGATGAAACAGCTGAACTCGAACCGTCTGGTCTCTTCTGATCTCCATAGCAGGGGGAAGGAGGGTGGGTTATTAGGAATGTAGGCGAGATGGATCCCATACATCTAAAGTTATGGTAAGTACATAACTAAAAGATGTTATGTGATCCTATCTCGCCTACATTCTGTACTGATGGGACAGCATCCCTAGCACCTGATTCCTGGGTGGCTCACTGGAAAACACTCCTGAGAACTGTGGAACCGAAGGAAGCTCGCCCCCGAGATGCCACATCCAATTTGTAATGAGAAAAGAAGGTGTGAGGAGAAGACCACGTAGCTGCAGCACAAATGTCACTAATGGCAAGCTTAGAATGAAAAGCTGCCGAAGTAGCCATAGCCCTGGTAGAATGAGCTTTCACTGTAGTTGTAAGCTCTTTATTAGAAATGTAGTAGGTATGACTGATACAGTCTCTGATCCACTTGGCAATAGTGACTTTCGTTACGGCTTTGCCCAATTTATTGTCCGAAAAGGACACAAACAACTGATCTGTTTTCCGTGTTTGGTGCGTCCTATCCAAATAGAAGCGTAATTGTCTGTGAACATTCAAGGTGTGGAAGATGCATTCCGCTCTGTTTGAGTACTTTGGGAAGAAGACTGGAAGTTCCAATGACTGTTGCAGACAAAAACTAGAACAAACCTTAGGAAAAAAGGATGGATTCGGTCTGAGGGATACTCTATCCTTGTGAAAAAACAGGTATGGTGGTTTGACACATAGGGCTTGAAGTTCCGAAACTCTTCTGGCTGATGTAATTGCAACTAATAAAGCAGTCTTCCAAGAAAGAAATTTCAAGTCACAAGTTGCTGCCGGTTCAAAGGGGAAAGAGGTCAAAGCACCTAACACCACATTAAGGTCCCACGGTGGAGCGGGATGAGATATCGGGGGCCGTAGCAGCCCAGCACCTTTCATGAAGGCTTTACACAACTTGTTGCTCATCAAAGGTGGTTCTATGCTCTCATGAAAATTGGAAATAGCTGCCAATTAAACCTTGATGGTAGAGACCGACGAACCCTGATTGAACAGAGAAGCTAAAAACTTCAGAACCTCTGACACCGGGACAGTTATGGGATCTAATCCCCGGAGTTGGGCCCAAATAGCAAATCTCTTCCATTTGCTGTTATACATTTTCTTAGTAGAAGTCTTGTGGGCCGAAGACAAGATATGTATGACTTCCGAGTCCAAAGCATGGTTCCTGACTATGGTCGGAAGAGGAGGAGCCACGCTGTTAACCTCAACGAGTGGAGGGACTGATGATGGTGTCCCGACTGATGAGTCAAGAGGTCCGGAACTTGGTCCAGAAACCATGGACTGTCCAGTGCATATTTCCGAAGAAAGGGAAACCAGACTTGACGAGGCCAGTATGGGACAACTAAAATCATCTTGCTCTCCAAGCGAATCACCTTCTGGATCACCTTGGGAAGAAGGGGAACTGGTGGAAAGGCGTATAGCAGGCCGGTGGGCCAAGCTTGGACTAGGGCGTCTTTGGGAATCTCCCCCGGAACTGGGGTGAGAGAGAAGAACTGTTGGCATTTCGTGTTGAGGGGGGTTGCGAAAAGGTCGCAACAAGGAGTTCCCCATCTTCTGAAAATCTGAGTTGCCACTCTGTCGTTCAGAGACCACTCGTGAGGGGAGAGAATAGTTCTGTTCAGTCTGTCGGCTATCACATTGGATCTCCCTGGAATGTGTGTTGCTACCAGAAAACGTTTGGTTGCAATTGCCCAATCCCATACTTTCATGGCCTCTCTGCAAAGGGGGTAGGATCTGGTCCCTCCCTGCTTGTTCAGGTACCAGACTACTGACATGTTGTTGGACTGAATGGCAATCATGCCCGGGGGGAGGTAATCGTGTAGCGCTTGCAGCGATAGAAGCACCGCCCTCATTTCTAGTATGTTGATGTGGAGGAGACTCTCGTCGGAATGTCACTTGCCTTGGACTGACCTGCCCAGGTAATGACCCCCCCACCCCGTCTGGGAGGCGTCCGTAGTCAATGTGGCCACTGGAGGTGGTGGAACGAAGGGTCGCCCCTGATCCAGGTTGGAGGAAAGAAGCCACCAACGAAGGTCCTGTTTGCACGTCTCTGTGATCAGAATGAGGTGACTGAGAGGGAGATCCTGATAAGACCACTGGACTGACAGGAGCCACTGGAGAATCCTCATATGTAACCTTGCCAAGGGGACTAGGAGAATGGTGGCCGACATGGAACCTAACAGTTGTAGGACCATCCTGGCTGGGGCTCGGCGTTTGAGGAGCAAGGCTCGAACTTGAGACTGTAATGTTTCTATCCTCTCTGTAGGAAGATAGACCCGCATTTGCCTTGAGTCTATCTCTACTCCAATAAACCGTATGCGCTGAGATGGCAGCAACACAGACTTTGCCCAATTGAAGGTGATTCCTAGGGAGTTGCCTAGAGATATAGTGGCTGCTAAGTTTTGTAAGAGTAGACGCCTGGAGGTGGCAGCTAGGAGCCAGTCATCTAGGTATGGAAACACCTGGAATCCTAGACTTCTCAGGTGAGCAGTCACCACCGCCAAACATTTGGTGAACACCCTGGGGGCTGTGGTGAGACCAAAGGGCAGTGCACGGAACTGGAAATGACTGTCTCCCAGGCTGAAGCGCAAGTGTCTCCTGGACGCCTGATCTATCAGGATGTGATAATAGGCGTCCTTGAGATCTATGGAGCACATCCAAACACCTTTCTCCAGCAGCGGGAGAATGGATTGTAAGGTGACCATCCAAAACTTGGACTTCTTGACAGATCGATTTATCTTGCTGAGATCCAAAATGGGCCTCAAGTCCCCGGTCTTTTTTGGCACCAAAAAGAATCTTGAGTAAGTCCCTAATCCGGTCTGGTCTGCGGGGACCGGTTGGATGACTCCTTTTTGAAGCAGCTTTGAGATTTCGATGGCTGCAAGATCCCGTTGACTGGGTGGCGGGTCCGGGATTTTTCGGGATGGAGGGAGGGGTTGAGAAAAGGGAATGGTGTAACCTCCGGCGATGATTTGGAGCACCCATCGGTCCTGAGTGATATTCTCCCAGGCCTTTAGGTGCTTCGAAAAACGACCCCCGACTGGCTCCGGAGCTGCACAGTCGGGCAATCCTTCAGGGATGCTGGAAGGTTGAGGAGCCATGAAAGGACTCGTGGTCTCCAGTGTTGCGGGGGCCTCCGCCGCCTCTGGGACGGCGTCTTCCTGAAATATTTCCTCCTCCTCTGCCTCTAGAAGGGGGATCGCCCTGCTGTGAGGAGTAAGTCTTTTGAGATTTACGGAACCACATTTTCCCCCTTCTTCTAGCCTTGGGATAAGGCCTGAAGGGAGTGGAAAACCGTGCCCCTACGGCAGTCAAAGTCTTACCCTCTTGTTCACAGCGAGTCAAGGTGTCCTTTACCTTGGGTCCAAACAGAGAGGACCCATCGAAGGGAGCGTCGGCAAAGGAAGACTTGAAGGCTTCCGCAAAATGACACAGGCGAAGCCAGGCTTGTCTCCGTAGAGCAACACCTGTTCCCGCCGCTCTACTCGCCCCCTCGGCTGCATACGAAATGAGCCTCATGGACGAGTTTGATAACGATGATAGGGTAGCCAGCTGAGAGCTAACGGTCTGGGCCAACTGCTCAGGTAGGTTACCAGAGAGGGTATCTGAAAGTTCCTTGACCAGATCCCTCTGAAGTCTGGTGAAGTGCGTCAGATAATTCAGAGACCTTAAAGTAAAGGTTGCTGAAGTAAGGGTGTGCTTCTCGTACCGATCCATGCTCCTGGACTCTTTATTAGGAGGATGGACGGACGTAGACGCCTCATCTTGTTGGGTAGCAGATGCCACCACCAGGGCATCTACAGCCACACCTTTGGAGAGAAAATCCTTTTCGGGGGGGGGGGGGCTGACAGAAATTTATTGGGGCGAGCTGGCACCGGTTCCACAGAATCCGGGTGCTCCCACGCCCTTCGAGAGATCAAATCCAGAAGCTCATCGAAGGGCGTAGACACCCAGGAGGCGGAGGGCTGAGCCCCAAAGGCCTTGAGGAATACCGACTCCTCAGCGGAAGGGGGTTTGGACTGCCAGTCGCCTCGTTGCTTCAGGATTTCCAAAATGTCCGCAAAGGAGACATCATCCGAGGACGACTTGAGGGACCCCTCCGCATCATCGAGGTCGTTGTCCGAGGTGAGAGACTCATCAGGGGAGTCGACGTGCTTCCTCTTGCACTGTCTCTTCCTTGGGGGTTCCTCCGAAGACGCTTCGGAGGGACCTCTAGGAAGGGGGGAACCCCCGATGGGGGTGACCTCAGGCCCCAGGGCTCTGCTGTCTTGAGACAGGGGGACTACAAAGGAACCAGTCTCCGTGCCAAGGGAAGGTGCCGGTGAGACGGTGGAGGTGGCCAAAGAAGATTTGGCCAAAGCACTCCTCATGGCCCTGAAGGCGGGACCCCCAGAGTCCTGGGAAGGTCCGACCCCCGAGGCCACAACAGTAGACAGCACTCCCGCAGCCGACGCACCGAGAGGGAGGCTCGGAACCGAAAACATCGGTCCCGAAGCGTCACCCCCGGGGCCGACCGAGGAGGTCCGTGTACCGAACTCTGACCTGAAGGGCGGGGTTGGAGTTAGGGTCGGAGCCGACCCGAAAACCTCCACCGACTCCAACGGTGCCGAAGCTGTTGGAGGAGGAACCAAGACAACAGGGTGGACAATCGGCTCCGGAGCCGACTGGGCTGGAGCCGAAACCAACTTTTGGAAGACTGGAGACTGAAACAGCCTTTGAAGTACCCTGTCTATGTCCGAATCCGACATTCTCGAAGACCGAGAAGAGATCGAACGGGTTCGAGTCGACTTCTCCACCGGTTCCGAAGGACTGGGGGACCGGCTCCGAATCGTCTCGATAAATATCGGTGCCGAGGGAGACTCCACAACCGTTGCAACTTCCCTCGGAGCCGAAGTGGACTTCGGCGCCGAAGGGGAAGAGTCTGAGCGGGCAACTCTCATCGGCTCCAAAAGCAGTGGAGCCGATGAAGGTGACCCGCCTCTCGAAGCTCTAGCCGTCGGCTCCGAAGCCAGAGGAGTCGAGGCTGGAGGCATCGAGGCAGACCATTCCGCCCTCAGCTCCGAAGTTCGTGGAGCCGATGGAGAAGCCTGCCGAGATTTCTTTGTGGCCGGTTCCGACGGGCTGGTCGGAGCCGATGATTTCTTATTCTTCGAAGGTGAAGAGGAAGAAGATAAAGCCTCCTCAAAAGAAGGTGAAATAGGCCCTTTTAGAATCAATTTGTTTTTCCTCTCTTGGAGGACCCGGGAGGAAAAAGCGTGACAAACGCTGCATGACTCCTGAAGATGTTTAGGGCCTAAACAATACACACACAAAGAGTGATCGTCCGTTATGGACATTTTGCAACTGCATTTAGAGCATTTTTTGAACCCAGATGGTCTGTGCTCTTTAGACATGTTGTACACAATCACTACCACAGAAAAGAAACTTTATATATAAAAATTTACCAAATTTTCTAAAGAAAAATGTGAATCAGGGCAAGATCCCTCTAACAGAAACGGGATACTTGACCAACTAGACTACAATACTACCACAAGACACACACTAAGTAGTTCAATCACGTGCGAGGGCAAGGCCCTCTAACTTAAACGGGATCCTTTCCCTCAAATTAAGACAAAATTTACCACAAAAAATTACTCAAACTCAGTCACACAACGATAGCTGTTAAAACAGCTTTTGGGTCGATTAATCAGAAATTCCTGACAGAAATTTTGTAAGAAAATTAGCACTTAGCTCAGCCAAGTCCGAGACCACGTCTTTGCTGTAAAGCGGCAAACGAGATCTGGGGAAGCAGTGGTGGTGCATCCTGGGATGTGGGATAGCTCAGCCAATAAGAGACTTCATTCTATAGTATAGCGCGCCGAGTCGGAGCCGAGGATCGGCTCCGAACCCATCAGTACAGAATGTAGGCGAGATAGGATCACATAACATCAATATTTCAGTACCCATTTGTCCTGGGTGATCATGCACCAGTTTTGTGAGAAAAGAGCTAGTTTTCTCCCTAAGGTTGCTGTCAAAAGATAAGTGCTTGGCTTTTGTAGAGGGAAGTCATTGGGACTGTTTCCTATAAGGTTTTGATTTGTCTTCTCCACCTTTGGGGGCTGAAGCACCCCATTGCTTGGGTCTGTATGAGCCTTGGGACTGAGGTCTGCCTCTTGGGCGTCTGTATCTGCCTCTTTGTGGCCTGTCTGACACTGGAAAAGACCAATTTTTAGAAGGCCAGTTCCTGCTAAATCTAGGTGGCTGAACCTGTAAGAAATCCTTTACTGTCTGCATTGATTTTACTTTATCCTCCATTTTCTTTAACACCTTTTTTGCCTTAACACCAAAGTATCATGCTGTAATGGAGCATCCAATAATTTTGCTTTAACATGATCAGGTAAACTTTGTTCTTTTAACCAAGCATGCCTTCGAATGACAGAGCCTGTAACAGCGGCTCTGCAAGAAGCTTCTAATGAATCAAAAGCACATTGCAGAGTATGCTTTCCCACTTGTTCAGCTGCATGCAATAAATCCTGCATTTCCTTATTGTCAGGACATTCTGAGCTTCTAAGCATTTTCTGTTTTAGCAAAAACATTAGGTATTGTTGATATTTAAGCATGTGAAACTGGCAGTTTAAAGCCCTTACAGCTAAAGTAGCAGAAGTGTAAACTTTTCGTCCCCATCTATCCAGTGCTCTAGAATCCCTATCAGAGGGAACAGGGTTTTTTGCAGTGGAAGCCTTGACCCCTTTGGGACCCTGACAAATTGTTTCTGGATCAGCAGCAGGGTTTTTATGAAGAAATTTATGAGAGTCTGGGACCCTGTAGTACCTATCTGGCTTGACTGGTGCAGGGAGTAAAGAATCATGAGACAAACTGGATTCAGAAAAAACATCATCAACAATATCTATTACAGGGGGGATAGCAATGGGGCCTGTGCTGAGGCAGTAAAATAAAGTCTCTGAGCCTTTTCTTGGATTCTGAATAATCCTGGCTCTCCCAATGGAAATGCTTCCTCATGGTGTGCAGGGTTTCCCCAAAAGAGTAATCCTCAGGAGGAGAGGCTGAAGTGATAGATTCTTCAGCATCAGAGTCCTCATAGGGAGGAAGAGAATATCCCTGTTCTGAAGAGGAATCAGAGGAAATAGAAACCTGGTCAGAGGAGTCATAGTCAGTGTCTTGCCTAGGCCTTTTATCAGGAGGGGGATGGGAACCCCTGATCAAAGTAATTAGGTCCTCGGCCATTTTAAGCATCTGTTTCTTTGGCAAGGATGACTGTCCAGGAGAATGCTGTACTTGTTTCTTTGTCTTTAATGGTGTTTTAGACTTTGCCTTGGCTGCTGAAGTGGACTTGATAGTAAGCTGTGTAAAAACACCCTCAGAAGCAGATGCCTGCTCAGCGGCTCCAGACCCATCTGAGGGAATAGTTTCCGTAGGCCCAATACCTTGAGTTTCCAGAGGCCTAGTTGTCTCCACATGGGAGTTGGAGGCTGCCTGTGGCTCTGAGGTAGTGGGTGTCAGGGGCTGCGAAAGCGTCTCACTGAGAACCGGCGACTGGCCTAGAAGAGGCTTCAACATCGGTTTTGGACCTCGGATGCCTGTCCTTTTCTTTGTCTTTGCGTTTTTTATGAATTCTGGTCATCGGTTGTTCCGACGGCATTATGTAGTTAAACCTTCGGCCAAAGTAATGTAAAGCAAAATCAAACAGACGCTTAATAGTGCGTTGGTTGAATCTAGCACAAAACTGACAACTAGCAACGTCGTGGTCAGGGCCTAGGCAAGGAATACAGTAAGAATGAAAATCCTTATGATGTATTTGCTTCCCACAAGAAATACAACTGTTAACTTTTACTGACATCGGTCTGGTGCAAGAAAAAGTTTCCCCAATGGGGTACTTAGCTTTACTGAAGACTTCGGTTCTGAAATTCAATTTCGAAAATCTCAGGAGTCGGCCAACTGGCACTTGCAAACTGCTTTTGCTTTGGGCACTGCACTGCAAGAAAGACTGAAGAAAATGGCGTCGGCTGCATCTTATATACCCCTGGTGCACTGATGTCAGGGAAGAGGCAACAGCAACCGACGCTGGACCAGGACTTTGGAATTCAGGCTGACTGAGGGTAGCCTGCCAGCAAGATAACCCAAGTGTAATGACTGCAACAGTGAAACACGATGCACATCACAGTGAAACAAAAAAGGTCATTAGAAAGAACAAGCAAAACTGATAATTTTTTAAAGATGACAATGGAAGGGGTACTATAGAATGACGCAAATCCTGGTACATGCTATTTCATTGAAAAGAAATGATTAAACAGCATTATTAAAATGCACTCAGTTTATGTTGGGGTGGATACTTGCCTTGCTGCAGCTGGACCTCTTATGCTGTATCTCTACTCAATATAATATATTCTGAGGTCACGACATACTGGTGGAAAAAAAGAAGTTATGCACTCACTCACCATAACGTTCCATATTTGTTGTCCATGATCTCGCCTTCAATCTTGCTGGCTGGGTTCGGAACCAAGCATCGGTTTCGACTCGGCCGCATACTAAAACACGAGAGCTCTCACTAGCTCGAGGCTACACTATATCCCATGATGCATAGCGGCTGTTCCCCAGATCTCGTTTGAGAACTAACATTAGACTATACCAACTCATCCCATAAAAACAAAATGGAACAGAAGCGTTGCTCCTACTCTGAAACAGATGTGAAGAGAGTCAGGCAGCAATATCCAATTTATAGTTCCTCTCGATCCTCTTGGAAGGGGGAAAGGAGGGTGGGACGCAAGAATGAAGGCGAGATCATGGACAACAAACATGGAACATTACGGTGAGTACATAACTTCTTTATGTTATGTTATCCTATATCACCTTCATTCTTGCTGGTTGGGACTGCGTCTCCAGCACCTTCATCTTGGGTGGCTCAAGGAAATAAACTCTTCAAAACTGTGGATCCAAAGGAAGCAATGTTCCAGAGCCCACATCTACTTTGTAATGAGTAATAAAGGTACGAGGGTTGACCCATGTGGCAGCTGCACAAATTGAGTCCAAAGGAAGTTTAGCTTGGAAGGCAGTAGAAGTAGCAATGGTTCTAGTTAAATGCCCTGTAATTTTGCCTGGCAGCTGTTTGTTATGCAGGTTACAGACATAAGTGATGGCATGTGTGAGCCATTTTGATTAGGTGACCTTTGAAACTGCAACACCTCTCCTGTTGTCTGGCAAAGACACAAAGAGTTGGTGAGATTTTCGAAATTCTTTGGTCCTATGTACGTAAAAACGTAGTTGTCTATGCACATCCAACTGATGAAGCTTGTATTCTGCCTTGTTGCCATAATTAGGGAAAGATACAGGTAACTCAATAGACTGGTTCAAATTGGCCTTGGAACAAACTTTTGGTAGAAAGGAAGGATTCGTTCTGAGGGACACACTGTCTTTATGAAAGATTAAATAGGGAGGATGAATAGACAGAACTTGCAATTCTGATACTCTTCTAAAGGAAGTAATTTCTGTTAAAAAGATGGTTTTCCAAGATAAGAACTTTAGTGAACATGAGGCTGGTTCAAAGGGGGGTGAGGTCAAAGAAAATAATACCAAACTGAGGTCCCACGGAGGAGGAGGCCTTAGAAGAAAAGTACCCCTGAGAAAGGCTTTGCATAATCTATGGGACATGATGTTCGACCCCATGTCTCTGACATGGTAATTTGAAATAGCAGCTAGTTGCACTCTTACCATGGCTGCTGCTGCACCTTGATCAAAAATTTCCATTAAGAATTCAAGAACTGCAAATACAGGAGCTGTAAAGGGATCTATGTTGTTTCTGTCTGCCCAATAAGAGAACCTCTTCCATTTATTTGCATAAAGTTTCCTAGTTGTATTCTTGTGTGATGAAACCAGAACGTGCTTTACTGCCGGGGATAAATCTGGAAGCCTGGCTAAGACTGGAAGTGGAGTAACTAAGCTGTCAGCATGAGATTTTGAAGGGAGGGGTGGAGCATTCCTGACTGATGAGTCCGGAGGTCCGGCACCGAGTCCAGAATTCAGGGCTCCTCCAGAACATGGGACCATAAAAAGGGAAACCAAATTTGTTGAGGCCAGTAAGGGGCAATGAGACTTAGCTTGCAACTCAATGATTTGGCTTTCTGGAGTACCTTGGGTTTTAATGGAAACAGAGGAAAGGAATACAGAAGTCCCAGGGGCCAATCATGCAAAAGTGCATCTCTTGATGACTCCCCCGGAGGGGGGACTAGGGCAAAGTAGCTACTGTATTTGGTGTTGATGGACGTGGCAAACAGAACACAGCAAGGCTGGCCCCACTTGTGAAAAATTCTGTTCACAATCTTTTGATTCAGAGACTACTTGTGAGGCATAAGGATCATTCTGCTCAACCTGTCTGCTATTACGTTGAATTCCCCCGGATATGTGTTGCAGTCAAAAAACGTTGAAAAGAAAGTGCCCATTGCCATACACTTTGAGCCTCCCGACATAGGGTGTAGAATTTGGCTCCCCCTTGCTTGTTGATATACCATACCACTGACATATTGTCTGTTTGAACTGCAATAGTACCTGTCAGCAGAGAGCTGTGGAATGCTTGCAACACCAGAAGCACCGCCCTCATCTCTAGGACATTTATGTGCAAGTGGTACTCGTGTTCCTGCCACGTCCCTTGGACCGTCTGTCCCAGATAATGCCCCCCCACCCTATCTGGAAAGCATCCGTGGACACTGTGGCTATGGGATGGGGAAGTACAAATGGTCTGCCTATAGTTACCTGGTTAGGGTGAAGCCACCACTGTAGGTCCTTCCTGCAGGTGTTTGTGATGACAATTTTGTGAGACATTGGCAACTCCTGCATGGACCACTGGGCAAAACGAAGCCAGTGTAATATTCTCATGTGTAGATGTGCCAATGGAACTAATGTGATTGTCACTGCCATTGAACCTAGGACTTTGAGGACACATTTGACTTTTTTCTTGCTTAGTATGGAGACTTGGTGGCGTAGCATCTGTACTCTTTCGTGAGGCAGTTTTGCCACCATATTTCTTGTGTCTAAGTCTGTCCCTATACAGGTAATATGGTGAGATGGCAAGTAGGCAGATTTTTCTAAGTTTTCCATAATTCCCAGCTGAGAGCAGAGATGAATGGTGGAGTCTCTTGTTCTGGTTAGTAGATGCTCGGTGGTGGTGGTCAGGAGTCAGTCGTCTAAGTATGGAAACACCTGGAATCCTTGATGCCTCAGGTGAGCCGTAACTACTGCCATACACTTGGTAAACACTCTGGGGGCTGTAGTGAGACCAAAGGGCAGAGCTCTGAACTGGTAACGACTGGCTCCCAGCCGGAAGCGCAGATACCTTCTGGATCACCTGTCCATCTTTATATGGTAGTACGCATCCTGAAAATCTATCGAGCACATCCAATTGTCTTGTCCCAAAAAAGGGAGTATAGACTGCAGTGTTACCATCTGGAACTTCATCTTTATGACAGACTTGTTAGTCTGCTGAGATCTAGAATTGGTCTCCAGTCCCCTGTCTTTTTCGGAACTAAAAAGAACCTTGAGTAAATTCTGGATCCGACTTGGTCTGTGGGGACTTCTTGGATGGCTCTTTTTTTCTAGCAACCTTTGGGTTGCTTGATCCCTTTGACTAGGTGGAATGTCTGGGATGGACTTTGATGGGAGTGGTGAATGGGAGAAAGGAATTTTGTATCCTCTGGATATGATGGACTGTACCCATTGGTCTTGAGTTAAGTCTAGCCAGGATTTCGGGAACTGTGATAATCTCCCCTCTACTGCCTCCAGAGGTGGGCCTCCTTTCAGGAGTGCTGGAAGAGTCAACCAGAGAACATATCTCTGTCACCTTGGTTCCGTGGACCCCCTCTGCCACGTGGGTGGTGTATTCCATTTCCCCCTCTGATCCTGGGGCAAAAATCACAAGTGTCCGGCAAGGCTCCTTTGGATTTCTGGAACCACATTTTTCCGCTCTTCTGCCCCTTGGGATAGGGGCCTTGTTGGGGCGGAAAAACGTACTCCCACAGCAGAGAGAGTCTTGCCATCCTGCTCACTCCTGGTTAGGGCCTCTTTTACTTTTGGCCCGAACAGGGACGAGCCATCAAAGGAGCGTCAATAAAGGAAGACTTGAAGGGTTCAGCAAAATCACAAAGACGCATTCAGGAATGTCTCCTCAGAGCTATTCCTGTACCTGCTGTCCTACTCACTCCATCAGCTGCATAGGAAATGAGGTGCATGGATGAGTTAGTAACAGAGGTTAAAGTTGCAAACTGAGAGTTAATTTTGTCAGACAACCCCTGCGCTGTAGCACCTTGTAGGGTATCTCCTAACTTCTTAAGGAGATCACTCTGCAAGCGAGTAAAATAGGATAGGTAGTTCAGTGACTGAAGGGTAAAGGCTGCTGAAGAAAATATATGCTTCTCATATCTGTCCATTGAACAAAATTCATTATTCGGCAGGTGGACAGATGCAGAAGTTTTGGCGAGTTCCTTCTTAGTGGCCACTGCCACCACCATAGCATCTACCAGGACTCCTTTTGTTAGGAAGTGTTTGTCCTCCGGGGGTGTGATAAATTTGTTTGGCCTCCTCGGAACTGGCTCCACAGACTCTGGAGAGCCCCACGCCTTCCAACTGACTACACCCAGCAGCTGGTCAAAAGGTGGAGACACCCAAGAGGTGGAGAGTCGAGAACCAAATGCCTCCAGGTATACTGACTCATCCACAGAAGGGGAAAGGGCTTTCCAGTCACCTCTCTGTTTCAGGATCTCTAAGATGTCTGAAAATGAGACATTCTCAGAGGGTAACCGTAGGGACCCTTCCGATTCCTCTAAGTCGGTATCACACATGACAGACTTGGGGGAGTCTATGTGTTTCCTCTTACACGTTCTCTTCCAAGGGACCTCTTCAGGGGTATGTTCCGGTGAGGATTCGGAAGAGAGAGCTTCACCCATTGGGGCATCCTGGGGCACTGGTTCTCTACGCAGGGTTTGAAGGAGTGATGTAGAAGTTGACACCGGGCCCTTGGGGGAAGAATAGCTGTAGCCGAGGGTGGAGCAGTCTCAGAGGAAATCACACTCCTCCTCACCTCAAAGGCACCCAGATCCAGAGCCGAGAGAGACTCCCAGTCCGAGGAGCCAGATCTCCCCCACACCAAGAACGAGGGCTCTGAGGCAGATGTGGGCACCAAAACTGACCTGCACCGAAGCTCCAAGTGGAAGAGTCGGATCCAACAAGAGTCCAGTCCTACTCTCCCCCCCGGAGCTGACGAGGGAGTTTCGGCCTCCAGACCCTTCGACAGAAGAGGGTATCAAAGTGGTCGGAGGTGACATCAGCACCAAAACTTCCGGAGCAGGCTTCTGAACCTAAGGTTCCAGCACAAGGACTTCCAGGCACTCTGGCTCTGAACTCAACTAAATCAGAGGAGGAACCGAGGGTAAAGACACTACTGGAGTCTGCTCCATGACCTTCTGGGCTGGGCTGGAAAGAATTTTTGCCAAGGCTGGTGTACGAAGCAACTCTGTCACCACTCGGTCCACATCATCATCCAAAAGGCTCCGAGAGGAACGGGAGGTCTTATGGCTACTAGCCACAGATTGAAGCAAAGGAGACTATGGCACCAACTGAATCTGTTCCAATGATGGTGACTGGCTCCTTTTTTTACTACATGATGGCTCCGAAGAGACAGGTGGATCCGAAGTAGATTTTTGTCTGTCAGAACCACTAGGTATCGGTTCCAAAGAAATAGGTTGGTTGTGTCTCTTTGGTGACTCCAAGCATGGAGCTAAAGAAGTTTTTGGAGTTTTGTCTACGGTTTTTTGAAGCCTGACTGCCTTCAACTGTATCAAAGGGTCCCTTCAAGTAAACCCCTGAGAATAAGTTTGTTTTTCCTTTCCTGCAGGACCCTGGAACTGAGCCCATGATAGATCGAACAGGAATCCTGCAGGTGGATGGTGCTGAGACAGTACACACAGCTGGTGTGACCGTCAGTAAGAGACATTTTCTGTGTGCACGAGTCACACTTTTTAAATCCTGACTGTTTAACTTCTTTAGACATCCTGACTAACAAAAGGTACTAAAGTCAAGAAAAAAACAATAACTATTTTGGTAGCAAACACACCACTTCACAATAAGCCCTCTATATATAAAAGATATATATATATATAAATATATATATATATATATACATATATATGTTTTTTTTTAAGAAAGACAGGTGCAGGGAAGCTAGAAAAAGGTTAGAAAAAAGTTAGAGGAGGGTCTCTAACTTAAACGATGCACTCCCCTAACTGAGGAGATGCCTCTAACTTAAACAGCAAAACTGGAAGAAGAGGAAAAAGGGGATAGGAAATCCTCTAACTAAAACAGCTTTCTCTGGGCAGTGCCAAGTAGTCCTTAAGAAGGAAGGAGGAGTTCAAGTGGTCAATAAAAAGGGATAGAAAGAAAGACTTGCTGAAAAACAGGGTAATTACGTTGTGTAAAGGAATAAGCAGTTAGAAAAATTACTACTAACCACAATGAAATACCAAAAAAATTTAGCCTGAGCCAGCGAAGAGCAATCCCGAAGCTGCAAACGAGATCTGGAGAACAGCCACAAGGCATCATGGGATATAGTGTAGCCTCACGCCAGTGAGAGCTCTCGAGCTTTAGTGTGAGGCCGAGTCCAAACCCACCCAGCAAGAATGAAGGCAAGATAGGACAACATAACATCTGACATTTTCCCCACTGCAGCACAGACAGTTTTAAACATATATGACAAAACTAGTTAAAATTATGCTATTTAAATTATTTGTACTGAATTACTTGAACATTTCAAACTGATCCAAGGATACTTCTGAATTGGAAAAGCAATGAAATTTGGAAATGTACTTCAATAAATAGGGGATGCTATTAAGCCTACAGCCACAACTCTGAGGTGATCTCTGCCTAACATATAAAGTTATGTCAAACCCAGAGCTGTTGGACATGCTACATCTAAAGAAATCCTAATCCCATCGAGCTATATGCTCTAGGGACCTAAACCTTGTCACCACAATAAACAGGACATGCTGGAGGGATAGATTCCTGTCCCAGAGACTTCCCATACTCTGGAACAGGCTAGCCATCTATGTAAAGCAAAGTTCTTCATTAGCACTCTTCAAGAAAAATCTTGATGAGTGGATAGGAAATAGGAAATACACCCCGGGGATCACTTCTGTGTCTCTGCTTGACAGTGGCACAGAAAAATAACTTTCCTGGGTGGCGTAAGCCAGGGAGCCTTGTTGACTAGGCTTACGTAGGCCCTTGGGCCGATAGCCTAGTACCCACCTATGAACCTATGAACAATGCAGTAAGTAGGTACACTGGTACAAACATCAGTTTCTAAAGTTTGCTGCCACTGCATGCAATACAAACTGTGTTTACATATCCCTGTCTGACTCACAAAATTAGAAACTTTCAATAATACACACCACAACACAACAGTTTACAGAGCCATGAAGCTACACCCAGTTTGCTGGTTTTGTTTTGCACATCTTCCCAATATGTTCTGTTTAACGGTTAGTGAAAAAACACAAGCACTGAATGCAGATAAGGGCCATCTGGTCCATCCAATTTGCAAATTTCCCTAGCTGCAGTATAAGCCCCAGTTCATACATAACTGCAACAGAACTCTGCCCATCGAAAGAACTGCTGTACAGGTGACCCATGCACCATCTAATTTTCCCGCTGTTTTTTGAGCCTACAACCTTTCCAGGAACAGAAAAGACTGTTATGAATATCCAAAGCCTTTTCCTGTGAAACACGTTAATAACTTCTCTGGCTAGACTTCAATGCATTTATAAACTGCATCCCCTTGCTCTTACACATCTCATTTCGCTTTAAAGACAGCATTTCACTGAGCTCTGCTGATTCCCTTGAGGTACCTACCTAAATTTGAATTTCTTACTACTGTGTCCCCCCACTCCCCATTCAAGGAAAATGAGCCCAACAAAGGCAGGCACACCCTCTAATATTACATGTGATACAAAACAGGCTAATAAAGTCTGGTGACAGCCTCATTAAAGCAGGCATTTTCAATGATCAAATTGTAAGCCACTCTATTAGTTGGACCTGATGAAGCTCATGTGAAAGTGTTTTCTTAATTATAGTTCTGTAGTGGTAGCTCACTGTGTGTTGTCATTTTTTATCTGTTAAAAAAAATAAAAATAAAACCTTTGAAACTAAGAATGCTAGTCCTTCAGCCTACTTAACTGAATAAGCTACTTGTAACTTCAGCAAGGTGTCTTTTTCCTCCCACAGGGAGGGCATCAGAGAGAGAGCCTCCTAGATCGGCTAGCTAAAGTGTTTTTTTTTCTATTCTAATCATTTGCACTGCATTTCTTGTTACTCCTGTCAAACTCTGGGCCACAGGTGGGTTTCCACATCTGATTTGAGCTTTCTGGATTACCTCTTTTTTCTGGTCATCAGTAAAGGAAAGGTACAGCCGATTCTCTACCTCCCTCTTATTTATTAGTCTAAACAGTAGTTCTGCAATTTCCCAGGCAATAAATTATTTTAACATAATCCACTGTACATCCTTCTGAAGCAAGACAGACTAACCACTGTTGTTTTATTATGCTATGAACCTATATAATTTTCTTGCATTTGTAAGACAAGCATACAAATCATATTCTTCTTTCGGCTTTTTCCCGGTTAGGGGTTGCCACAACAGATCACCTGTCCGCTCATGATTGGCACTGGAGTTTTACAGTGTCAGGTTGCCATCTAGGCACCCAACCTTCCACGGAAGGCGCACACACTCATGCCTAGGGCCAATTTAGAGTGTCCAATCCACCTACAGCATGTCTTTGGGATGTGGGAGGAAACCCACACAACCACAGGGAGGACATGCAGTCACCGCACAGAAGGCACCCCAGCCGAGGATCAAATCGAAGAACCTCTTGCTATGAGGCAGCAATGGTAACCGCTGCACCACCGCGGCCGCCCTAAGCATACCAATCATATTACTATTCACAAATGCCCTGGACCAGCTCATTATGACCCCCACTAGAGAAAGCAACATCCCTGATCTGGTTATTACTAACATGGGCGACCGTTGCAATACAGCAATAGTCAATCCCTCCCTGGTCAGATGTGACCACTAACTAATCATCATGGAACTCCACATCTCACCCACACCCCCCACAAAGATAACCACCTAGAAAAACTTCTCCAAAGCTGACTCTGGACTCCTAAAAACAGAGATGGCTAACTTCATAGCATCCATGACGATGGAAAATAGCTGCATGACTGCTGAATCATACACCAATGCACTGTACGAACATGTACACAAATGTATGAAATTAGCCATACCCAACAGAACCAAGACACTGTCCTCCAAAAAAAGGAAGCCAATCTGGTGGTCCCCTGTCATTAATAAACTCTACAACAGAAGGAAGAAACTGCTGCAGAAAAAGATAAATTCCCAAGACTGGAAAAACTTCCTTATTAGCCTCAACAAAAAGTTGAGATGCCTCATCAAATCCTCTAAAGCCAGCTATAAAGGCAGAATTGTGGCAGACACTAAAAACAATCAAATAGTCTTCTATTGCTATATCAAGTATCTCCACAGCAATACCCAGATTTGCTCTGAGATACTGAACAATGGTACCTCCTATAGTGAGCCAACAGATATTGCCAACATACTGGCAGACAGATTCAGGGGCAACTTTACCCCTCTCTCTCCTCCTAAAGGACCAATCACTATACCGGAAGATTGCCAGGCACCCAGCATTACTGCAGCACAGGTTAAAGCTGCATTGTCCAAGGCCATGAATACAGCTTCCATGGTACCTGATAATATCCCTGGCTGTGTTCTACATGAACTACAAAGTGAACTGGCACCACATCCATGTGCCCTGTTCAGTCACAGCCTTACCTCAGGCTTTGTCCCTACCGAATGGCGCACTGCTACATCCCTCTCCATGAAGGAGGAGTGACTACAGACCAGGGGAATTATCGCCCCATTAACCTGATGAGTTTGATATGTACAGCTATGGATCACATCATCATGGACCTGATTAACAAAGATATAGGAAATCTCCAAACTCTGGACCCCATGCTGTTTGGCTTTGTGAAAGGGAGATCATGCCTGCTCAACCTGGTTGACTTCTTTGAGTCAGTCACCAGTGCTGTGGATGAAGGTAAGGCAGTGCATACAGTCTACCTCGATCTGGCCAAGGCCTTTGATGCCATTCCTCTCTCGGGAATTATTGATAAATTCACCAAACTAAGCATCAACCCCTATATCACTAGGTGGGTTGCAAATTGGCTCACAGATAGAACACACAGTGTGAAAGTAGCAGACTCCAAGTCAGACTGCCAACCAGTCATGAGTGTATTCCCACAGGGATTGGTCCTGGGTCCTCTCCTGTTCGGCATCTACTTCTCAGAAGTCCAGGCCAACACAAATGGATTCTGGCTGACCAAGTTCAGAGACGACTGCAAGCTGAGAGCCATTATTAACTCCCCATGTGATGCAGACATCCTACAGAAAGGCCTCACTGAGACCAATGACTGGTGTCGAAACCATGGCCTTATGCTTAATGCCAAAAAATGCGTCGTCATCCCTTATGGAAAAAACTCAGTTCCCACTAATTACCACATCGATGGGAGCCCACTGAACACTGAAGGCATTATAAGAGATCTGGAGATGCAGGATGACAGCAACCTCTCTTTCAACCACCACATTTCCACTGTGGTCAGAAAGTCCTTCTATATAGCACATCTCATTACCAAGGATTTTGCATCCAGGAAGACAGAGGTCATCGTCTCTCTCTAATCTTCCCTCATTAGACCAATCATCAAGTACAATGCCCCATTTGGCATATACCGCACTAGATACCTGCAACAGCTGGAGAGGCCACAGAAGTACCTCACAAAGAGGATCCTATACATTAAACACATGTCCTACATGGACAGACTCAAAAGACTCCAGCTATTCTCTGTCTCATATCGCCTACTTAGAGGTGATCTCTGCTTGACTTGCAAAGCCATGTCTGACCCAGATCTGTTAGAAATGCTACATCTAAAGAAATCCCAATCCCTCAGCACCACACGCTCCAGAGACCTCAACCTCACTACCACAATCAACAGAACATAATGGAGGGACAGGTTCCTCACCCACAGACTGCCCATGCTCTGAAGTAGACCTCCCATACATGTCATGCAGAGCACCTCTCTCTTCAAGAGGGATCTTGATGAGTGGATGGGTAATAGAAAGCTCACCCCGTGGATCACTCGAGTGGCTCTACTTGACAGAGGCACTGGGAACTAACGTTGGGAGGCACGATGCCAGGGCACTTCTATGGGCTTGGCTTGTAAAGGCTCCAGGGGCCATTAGTCTAGTATACACCTATGAACACCAGGTTTTGTATTTCCCGTTTTGTTAAAGTCTGGTTGATACTTTTTGTGTTTCCACAGACTCTTATCAGTGTGTGTGTGTGTGTGTGTGGGGGGGGGGGGTCCAACCAGTTTACGTCCAAATAAAGCAAAAGTACAGTTGTGTACACTTACCATAAATGTAGATGTTCGAGTGTATTCACTGTTGCAGTCATTACATTTGGGTAATCTGCTGGCAGGTTGCCTTCAGTCGGCCTAAATAACAAAGTCTTGGGTCCTGCATTGGTTGCTGTCTCTTCTTCCATGACGTCAGGTCATCAGGGGTATAAAACATGCAGCCGACGCCATTTTATTCAGTTTTTCTTGCCCCAGATGTCAGGTGCCCCCCAAATGGGGAGCAGGAAAAAAAAAAAAAATATATATATATATATATATATATATATATATATATATGGGTCTACTTTAGTTTACCGAGACGCCAGTTCGCCGACAGGAAGAAGACAGAGACCAAACGACCGAAAATGAAGGTGATCGACAAGGTGAAATCCCGACAGCCGAAAGACCGACATGGGCAACGTGTGAGCGCGACTTGGTAAGTGTGCAATAGTGAGGGATTCAGGGTTAGGGAGTGGACAGGTAAGTGTGCGATAGTGAGGGATTTAGGGTTAGGGAGTGGACAGGTAAGTGTGCGATAGTGAGGGATTTAGGGTTGGGGAGTGGACAGGTAAGTGTGCAATAGTGAGGGATTTAATGTTAGGGTGCGGGAAAGGTGAGTGTGCGGCAGTGTCGGACTTAGGGTTAGGGTTAGGGTCCGGGTAAGGTAAGTGTGTGATAGTGACGGACTGTAGTTTTAGGGGCAGGTTAAGTGAGTTAGGGTTAGGGTGCGGGTAGGGTGAGTTTGCGATAGTGACGGGCTTTAAGTTTTAGGGTGGGTTAAGTGAGTTAGGGTTAGGGTGCAGATAGGGTAAGTGTGCGGTAGTGTCAGACCTTAGGGTTAGGGTTTGGGTTAAGGTTAGTGGATATGTAGTTGTGTGTAATGTGTAGTTTTTGTTTTGTGTGTCGGTGTTATGGTGTTCGGTTTTGTGCGTTGTCGGTATTGTGTGTTTTCGGTCGTTTGGTCTCGGTGTTTTGCGTGTCGGCGAACTGGCGTGTCGGTCAAGTAAAGTAGACCCATATATATAGATATATATATATATATATAAATAGTAAATATATATAAATGCACTTATAGAAACATAAACTTTACCTTCATCTAAAAGCAAATACACCACAAAGGCATTTGTGTATAGTGAAGGAAGGAAAAGGTATAAAAAGGGGGATGGCAATGGGTAACCCGGACTGCAACAGTGAATATACTCAAACATCTACATTTATGGTAAAGTGTACACAACTGTACTATGTTCTTCGTGTTTCACTGTTGCAGTCATTACATTTGGGTAGAATCCCAAAGCTATGGATGGGAGGATGGAACTAAACAACATTAAGAGCGGCTATAAGGCCCTGCAGAACTGCAGTGGCATAGCCTGCCCTGGATTTGGAGAAGAGAGGCAAATGATAATGCTTTGTGAAGGTATGAACAGAGCTCCAGGTAGCAGCTTCTAGAATGTCTTTGGTTGGAACCCCTCTGAGAAAAGCTGCTGAAGTAGAGGCAGCCCTGGTGGAATGTGATCTGATCCCCTTGGGCACAGGTTTACCATGGTGCAAGTAGCAGAAACAAATGCAGTGGCTTATCCACTTTGAAATAGTCTGCTTTGATATAGCCTTTCCCTCTGACCCTGCAGCAAATGCTACCAGTAGTTGCTCAGACTTTCTTAGAGATTAAGTAGAATCTTAGTTGTCTGTGTACATCTAATGAATGCAGAATCCACTCCCCCTTGTTCTGCGGATTTGGGTAAAATGTTGGCAGGTGAATGGTCTGGTTAAGAGCCACACTGGATACCACCTTAGGCATAAAAGAAGGATTGGTCCTGAGGGACACCCTGTCCAGGTAAAATATAATAAAAGGCTCCACTGCCACGAGAGCCTGTAGTTCTGAAACCCTTCTTGCTGAAGTGACTGCCAAGAGAAAAGCTGTTTTCCAAGATAGAAATTTTATATCTGCAGTAGCTGCTGGTTCAAAAGGAGGCAGGGTGAGTTTTTCCAACACAAAACTTGAGGTCCCATGCAGGAGTTGGTGATCTTCTGGGAGGCCTTAAATTCTTGGCCCCTCTAAGATACTGTTTAAGCAGAGGATGAGAAAAGAGGGGAGGGCTCTGTGTTGTAATGAGCCGAGATGGCAGAGGAATTAATTTTTATTGAAGAAAAAGATAGGACCTTGTCAAGCATCTCAGTCAAATATTGTAAAAGCTGAGGAATATTGGGCTTTGCTGTGTCTATTCCTTGTGCTTGGTTCCAAGCACAGAATCTCTTCCATTTATCAGCATAAGATTTTCTAGTACTAGGCCTTCTGGCTTCCAAAATGATATCCATCACAGATTTACTGAGAGGTGTTATTTGAATAATTAATCAGCCATGCTGCAAGATTCAGAGTTTGGAGCAGATTGTGCAGAATTTGATTGTTCTGAGACAGTAGATGGGGTATTTGTGGCAAGTACCATGGAGGAAGTTGAGACATATTCCTTAGAAGTGGGTATCAGTGCTGGTGAGGCCAGTCTGGAGCAACTAGGATCATTTTTGGTTTTTCCTGTCTGACTTTTAGTAAGACCTTGGAGAGTAGAGGCAGAGGGGGAAAGGCATAGGCTGATACGTTTTTCCAGCTGAAGGATAGGGCATCCACTTTCCATGCTTTTTTGCGATGAGTTCTTGTGCAGAATTTGTCCAACTGATAATTTTGGGGAGAGGCAAATAGATCTATGTCTGGGATCCCCCATTTTTGTGTTAACATGCTGAATATTTGTGGATCCAATTTCCATTTGTGTGGGTCCATAAGATTTCTGCTTAGGTTGTCTGCCAGAGTATTTTGTTTTCCTGGTAGGAATTGAGCTTGAGGATATATTTGTAAGTCAAGGCTGTGTTCCACAAGGCCATGGTTAGTCTGCAAAGGGGGTAGGAATGTATACCCCCCTGCTTGTTTATGTACCACATTAACTGTGGTGTTGTCTGTCTTTATCAGTAGTTGTCCTGGATGAAGTAAGTCCTTGAAGGCTGTCAGAGCATTCTAAACAGCTAGCATCTCTTTCTGGTTGATATGCAGATGCATTTGGTTTGGGCTCCATATGCCCTGAATGCATCTCCCCGCCAGATGGGTCCCCCAAGCATAGTCTGATGTGTCTGTAGTTAGGGTTTGTGTGGCAGGGGGTAGAGTGAATGACAGTCCCTTGTTTTGGTGACATATCTCTGCCCACCAAAGAAACTCCTGTTTTAGGCAGGGAATGAGAGGAATCATTGTTTCCAGACTGTGACAATGTTGACTCCATAAACTTTTTAGGTACCATTGAAGTTTCCTTATATGCAGTCTCGCATATGGAATTAGTAGAATGGAGGATGTCATAAACCCCAAAGCCTGCAGATAACTGGGTTTTTCTTGCCATTTGTTTGAAGCATGTTGTCAGTTGCCTTTGTTTGTCTGACATGAGGTAAGCCATCTGGGCAGCTGTATTCAAGCTTGCACCCAGGAATGTAATTATTTGAGAGGGTACCAGCTGGGATTTATTTTCGTTTATAATGTACTCTAGGCATGCTAGAAGCCTTTTTACAAACGCCAGATGTTGAAGAAGAGTGTCCTTGTCCTCTGCTTGAACGAGACAGTCATCCAGATAAGGGTACATTTGAATGCTTCTTTGTCTGCAGAATGCGATTACTGGTGCCAGGCACTTTGTAAAGACCCTGGGCGCAGTAGATAAGACAAAGGGCAGTGCAGAGAATTGGTAATGCAAAAAACCTGCTTTGAAGTGGAGGTACCTTCTGCAAGATTCCCTGATTGGGATATGCAGGTATGCCTCTTTTAAGTCTAGAGTTACTAACCAAGCATTCCTGCCTAGCATAGGCAGTAGCTGTTGTAAAGTCAGCATTTTGAAGTTTGGAATGTCCAGGAACGTATTCAGAATCGATAAGTCCAGTATTGGACGCCATGAATTGTCTTTTCTGGGTACCAGGAAAAGTCTTGAATAAAAACCTTGTCCTTTTTCCTTTTCTGGTACTGGTTGAATAGCCCCCATATCCATGAGGGACATGACTTGTTTCTGGGCCTCTGCCCACTGGTTTTGTGGCAGATCTGGCCATCCGTTTGGAAATGGCAAAGTATGGAAATGAAATCTGTACCCCTGGGACACTATGTTTAATACCCACTTGTCCTGGGTAATTAACTGCCAATTTTGAGCATGAAGTGCTAGTTTTCCCCCAAGGGGGCTGCCAAAAGATAAGTGCTTGGTGATGGTAGAGGAAAGTCATTGAGACTGCTTACTGTAGGGTTGTGCTTTGTTTCCTCCAGATTTGGAGGTGGAGGCACCCCATTTCTTTGACCTGTAAGAACTCTGTGATTGGTATCTGGAGCCTTTTGAGTGCCTGGATTTGTCTTGAGTGGCTCTGTTGGACATAGGAAAGGACCAAGTTTTAGTAGGCCAATGTCTACTGAACCTGGGTGGCTGCACTTGCAAGAAATCATTTACAGTTTGCATAGATTTAGTTTTGTCTTCCATTTTTTTAAAACCTCTTCTGCCTTATTACCAGAGTATCATGCTGCAAAGGGGCATCCAAGCTTTAACATGATCGGGTAGATTTTGCTCCTTGAGCCAGGCATGCCTTCTAATCACAGATCCAGTAACGGCGGCCCTACAAGAGGCCTCCAAGGAATCAAAACCACAATGCAAAGTATGCTTTCCAACCTGTTCTGCTGAATGCAATAAATCCTGTAACTCTTTATTTTCCACACAATCAGAAATCAACATCATTTTCTGTTTCAGTAAGCCCATAACATGCTGTTGATATTTAAGCATATGAAACTGGCAGTTTAAGGCCCTAACTGCCAAGGTTGCAGACGTATAAACCTTCTTTCCCCATCTATCCAGCACCCTGGAAACTCTGTCAGAGGGGGTAGGATTTTTGGCTGTAGAGGCCTTTACACCCTTGGGACCCTGAGAAATAGTCTCAGGATCAGCAGCAGGATTTTTGAATAAAAATTTGTGGGAGTCAGGATCTCTGCAATATCTGTCTGGCTTACTAGGAGCCGGAGGTAGGGAATCAGGAGCATGCTTGATTCCAAAAACACATCATTAACAATGTCTAATACAGGAGGTATTGCCAAAGACCTATGCTGAGGAAGAAGACGGAAATCCCTAAGCCTTTTTTTTGATTCAGAGAAGTCCTGACTCTCCCAGTGAAAATGTTCCCTGAAAGTATGCAAAGTCTCTCCAAAAGAGTAAACCTAAGGAGGAGATGCAGATGGGATGGATTCCTCTGCATCAGAATCCTCATAGGGTAGAATAGAAAATTCCTGATCAGAAGAGGAATCAGAAGAAATAGAAACCTAATCTGAAGATTCATAATCAGTACCTTGCCTAGGCCTCTTAGCGGGGGGGTTGGGACCCCCTGATCAAGGTAATTAAATCCTCTGCCATTTTGATCATCTGTTTTTTAGGCATAGGGGCCTGAGCATGTGGCTCATGCGTCGGTTTTTTAAACATGGAAAATGTTTTTGACCTTGTTTTTGTTGCTGGCGTTGGTTTAATATAAAAATGTTGAGGCCTGAAAACACCTTCAGAAGCCGGTGCCTGCTCAGCGGCTCCAGACCCATCCAAGGGAGAGACATCCGCGGGTTCAATACTCTGAGAATCTCGCGGCATACCGGACTCCAAATGGGTCTCGGTAGAGGCCTGCGAATCAAAAGTAGCAGGTACCAGGGGCTGCGAAAGCGCCTCACTGAGTACCGGCAAACCGGCGACTGGCTTAGGAGAAGCTTTGTCATCGGTTTTGGACCTCGATGGTCTGTCTCTGTCATTTTCTTTACGTTTTTTTGTGAACTCCGGTAGTCGGACTGCTAACCGACGACATTTCAGGATAATTAAATCTTGTACCAAAATATTTAGAAGCAAAAATATACCGATGCTTAACAGTGCGTTGGTTAAATCTAGCACAAAACCGACAGCAAGGCACATTGTGATCTGGGCCTAGGCAAGGAATACAGTACAAATTAAAATCTTTATGAGGTATTTGCTTCCCACAAGTAATGCAATTATTAACTTTTACTGACATCGGTAAAGAGCAAGAAAAAGTTTCCCCAACGGGGTACTTAGCTTTAGTTTGAAGACTTTGGTTCTGAAACTCAAATACGAAAATTTCAGGAGTCGGCCGACTGCCACTTGCGAACTGCTTCTGCTTTGGGCACCGCGTGGCAAGAAAGACTGAAGAAAATGGCATCGGCTGCATGTTTTATACCCCTGACGACCTGACGTCATGAAAGAAGAGACAGCAACCGACACAGGACCCAAGACTTTGTTATTCAGGCCGACTGAGGGCAACCTGCCAGCAGAAATGTAATGACTGTAACAGTGAAACACGAAGAACATCCATTTTTGAGCTATTGGCAGTAAATGTGTACTCATTTGAGAAGCCAACTTTAGTTTCTAAGAGTTCTGCTGTTTTTTCACTGAAATCAGTCACATGCTCAGTACAGTTTACAGTGAATAACTGACAATCTGGACTTACTTGTCATTTCTTAGAATATTCCCTCTTCTCAGAGGTATAGCAATCTCAGAGGTGGTATATATAAGTTTGGAGTGAAAGTTTAGAGAAGAACAATATTCAATATTCACGGTTTGCATTTTCTTTTCTTTTTTTTTTTTTTTTTTTTAGGCATGCCAGGACACTGCATTTCGAGTTCCAACATTTCATTAGGGAGCCCAGATTTCTCCTCTGAAAATAACTGTATTTGCTTTAATACCATTTCTCTACAATTAGTACTCCTAGAGTTAGGTAATAGGTGGCACACTGCTCAGTTCCGTTAACTACCACTGTACTTTCTGACTCTGTACATGTACATATCCATGGTCCATCTCCTTGTTTGTCCACAAGCCTGTTTATGTCTTTTATTATTTTATATTCTTGTATTCTGAAATATGTTTCTGCAGTTGTGTAGTTTGCTGTTGTATATATATCATCTATATGTACTTCTTTTTGGGTCTATGACTACCTACCATACACAACTTAGCAAAATGCAACTCACTGCAAAGTAAATAACCAAAGACTATAACTAAAACCCTGATGTTAAATAAAATTAATAATTTAATACACAGGAGGTTTAGATTTAAAAGTTTACTAGTGTACACCAGGAGGCAAAAAAACATACAAGTACAGAATTTTGTCTTACATGAAACAGGAAGCACACAATTTTATATAGGTTTAACATTTAAGCTATGCCCACCTTACTGACGTGATATGTCACGGGGCATCTACATCACTTTAGCTTACAAGCCTCTATTCTTTTAATCTGCTGATGCAGTATGTTTTAAAAAACTTTTCCTCTAGATACAATACGGCCTTGCTATCCAGCTGGTCAGTCATAATGTCTTTCTGTAAAGTTACTTATTCAAGGTTTCATATCAGTTCAAATACAATAGCAGATTCAGTCTTTAACATACATATTTGTTCACTGTTTCATTTTCTTTACCAGCTGTGTTTTTATCTCACAAGGACAAGTTACTTCATGCAGGAAGAGAAGATTTCATTATTTACAAGGACAAGTTATCTCATCAGGAAGGAGTGGAAGATTTACACATTTAATTTCCTGACCCAGCAGATAATCACTTATAAAAAGCATAAACATTAAGCTTGCTAAGCTGGCAGCTGCCAGGGTCAGGGGTCAAAGCACACTGCAGTTTCAGAAGCTACTTGCATTTACACATAAATTTATCCCTTCTGTTATATGATTAATAGAATAAAATACATTATAAACTACCTTGCTTCTAAACTAGCATTTCACATATATTTAAATACATATTTTTCTAACACCTGAGTAAAAAATAAATAAATATTCAAACTCTCCTCCCTATATACCTAAAATAAAATACTAGGAAATCCAAGGTCATTACAGGTGGAAACAGTGAAATTTCTGTGTGTAGAAATCTCTGCAGAAATAAATACTATCCACAACATAAGGAAAAAGCCATATTTTGACATAGCAACCTCAAAATACCTGTGTCCTGCAAATGTTTTCAATCAATAGTAGTACTAGTTATACAACCATTTTTTTCAGTTAACTTATTTTCAATTATCATTAAAGCACTAGAATATGCTTGTATATTTCTCCCCATGTCTCTTCCTATGTAATGGTCAGAATACTACAGTGGGATTTACCTGGTTACCATAACTCTATTCCCCTGCTATTTCCCCCTGTGCTTGATGACTATCAAGCTTTCTGCAATCAGACTCAGACTCATTTGTTCCTTGTTATTGGGGATCTCCTGCAGGGTGAGCCATCTGGGAGAGGAGTTACTCAGGCAGCCATAATGGTCGATTGTGTCTTTAATAAGGACTTTTTTGTGTGTAATTTAGCTAACAACTCCCCTGGGCAGAGGGACATACACCCAACATCACTATGGGAGTCCACAATGCCCATTGCAAATGCATGCTCCTATACACTTGTATAATTCAGGCTACCACCAATCAATGGTTTAGTGGACTGCACAAACATACACACACTCCCCTAGACATGGGCCCTCTCCTTCCTCAGAAGAACTGCTACAACCTGCTGCCAGCTCTGCCCATCCCTAGAGGGATATGCCAATTCTTACTGTCAACTCACAAGTCACTAATTGAACTCACATTGCCTGTGCCCCCCCCCACTGCTCCATATGAAGAACTGCAGAAAATCTCTTCTGGCTAGATATCTCCTCTACTAAAATACTCCTCACTGTAAAGCTATGCACACTTGAATCCAGAGAGTAACAGTAACAATTTGTCTTACTAGCCTTTAGGAAGCAATCATTCAAAACAAATGACCAAATACTTGTATTGATCAATCATTAAACACTCTGAACAGACAGTACCAAGGACACTCATGATAACTCAGCAGGAATGACTCCCAGTGAAGTTCCATTGCATGCAGTTTAGAAGTGCAGGATAAAATATTCCTATGTGTCAACAATATCTGCAGCACAGTTAACACTCAATTAGGTCCTATGTGTGGAAAATATCAGATTTACTTTTAAAACGTACTCAAGCACCTAAACGTATTTATAAAGTGAACCTGTTAGCTCTAAATTTGCAGGAGGTGAAATTGGCATCCACAAGAAATGAAATTCTCCATTACTACTTAACTGAGAAATCTGAATATTAACTGCTCAAAAAAGAATAAAGTCAGAGGAGGAATAGCTGAGATCCAGACAATATCTGCTTAGTCCACTTTCTTCCTCGCCCTACACATTCATGCTTCCAAATATGGATTTATTTACCTCAGCTGGAAACACAGGTTCATTTACACTAAACTTCAATGTAAAACTCCTTTAGGGCCATATCTTTAAGGTATTTAAATAGGTTTACTATCAAAATGTGGAATGGGAGTTTGTCAAATACAGATTGGTCGAATGTGTGTTCTACCAACGTCTGCAATGTTGAACTGAAAATATCTGAATTCATATTACTGAAAGTGAGTACACATTCGCTAATATGAAGCTGACATTTTGCATTGAGATTGCTGTACAGTGCGGATTGGGAAATTTTCCTTTTTTCTCACTTAAGTACACTCTTGGAGTTGGTATATATAATAGGCAGGGGGTGTGGGGATGTAGGGGGCCTTTTGAGATTGGAAGTTCCAGTGTTCGATTGTTGTGGTTACTATTTCCGATATTTTGGTAATTTGGTATTACCAAAGTCAGATGAGCAATTCGATAATGTTTTAAAAAATGTTTTGTGTTTCAGCATTTTGATAGTAAACCATTTAAATGTTGCTGTCATATCCAGTCTCTCATGCCTCATCGTTTGGTTGCCTACACTACCTTGTCCTTCACTACAGTAACACCTTTGCAGCACTTTCTTTCTCTTCCCCCTTATCTATGCCTATGTGGAGCTGTGGTCTGCATATGTGGGCAGTTGATTCTGAAAAAAGCATCACGTCAGATACAGACTGCAAGTTATTTCTGTGCTGCTATCAACAGGCACTTCTTTTTCATCATGAGATCATTCGGTATCTTTACTGCAGTTATCTGACTGTATTTAATCTGCTATGCATCTGATAACATATGTGTACGGCTCTCTTGAGATCTCATCCATAACTGTGACAGTCAACTTGTTAAACACCTGACCTTTCAACTGTCCTTGTTTTGGGGGTATGTTTCTAGTTTTAGGTCTGATTCAACACTGTGCATGATGTACCTATTTTTGGATTTATATCCATATTTTCAGGATTATTTCACTCCTTCACACAATTTTCCAAATCCCCCTTATTGTATGATTTTTTTGAAGCTGTGTACTACACAGAAATCCACACTGCATGACCAACATACTAGTGGCATCAATAATCTAAAGCAAGAGGACACACATCTTACATCTCTCCTTTTCAGAAGCAAAAATAAATGATCTTGTGTGGCAGCAGTTTGAAATGCAGTTCATTAAACTCTACAGATCAGAGAATGTGCTTATATTTTTTCTACTTCTTCTTTCGGCTTTTCCCGGATAGGGGTCGCCACAGTGGATCACCTGTCCGCTCATGATTGGCAGTAGAGTTTTACAGTGTCGAGTTGCCGGCTCGGCGCCCAACCTTCCACAGAAGCCACACACGCACACACACACACACACACACACACACACACACACACACACACACACACACACACACACACACACACCTACATTTTTTCTACCATTTTTGCAATTCTATTTTTTAAAAATGTGTTTCTGAGTAGTATTCCATTTTCCTTTTAGTGTACACTTTGTAGTAACCTTTATGAATCCAGCCTTTTCACTTAACAAATAGCTGGTAAGCACAACAATATAGGAAATGAGCATTTCAACTGCCTTGTACCCCTCAAGGTGGCTGAAAAGTAGCCAGCACACCCATTGCTTTTTAGCTAAACTAAATCTGAGAATATATCATCATGGAGGAAAAGGTAACAGTCCAACTCTTACAGACACAACTCTAAGCTGTTTATATGGAACCATTCTTTCTTACCTATGAAAACAGTTCACAAACTAGAATTTGACAAGTCTGTCTGTTCAGTAGAGGGACAACCATGAAGAGAAACTTGAATAAGAGGCTCCCAATGCACTGTTCATGACAAAAACAGACCATATCTCAAAATTCTTGTTGCTGCAGTTGAATAAGATGTTATGTACTCACCATAACGTTCCATCTGAGTAGGTGTCTTCATTTGTCTGCAACCTTTGGGTCTTGGCCGCCCAAGATTCAGGTAGCTGGGGACTCTGTCCCAAAGGTTGCTAACAAATGAAGTCCCTACTCCAGATTAAGAAGTTGTGTACTCACCATAACGTTCCATCTGAGTAGGTGGCTTCATTTGTCTGCAACCATCCCCCCCTCCTTCCCCCTGACCTTCAGAAGAGTTCATCTTTTCTATTGTCCTACCTTTTCCCTGTTGGGACACCCTTTCAGGTATCTTTGGAGGGGCAAACTTGATCTGAGGTCATTTGGGGTTGGCAGGGGATTATGGGTGAGGGGAGGAGCTAGGAGCTCAGATCCATAGCTGTATAAGAAGATGTCGGATCCAAGACCCAAAGGTTGCTGACAAATGAAGTCCCTACTCCAGATCATTGCTTTCCTATTTTTCTTGCAGCACTGCATTGTCCCCAAAATTCTTTGTTACAGAAACTCTCTCTATTCAAGGATCACAACTGCTTACACATAAACACATATATCCATATCCATGCACATACATACATACACACAACAGAAAAGTACAGCGGTCAAGTGTGCAGTAGCATTAACATCACAGAAGTATGTGAGGGAGTTGAACTTCAAAGAGTGCTGAATGTGTTATCTTCATCAGTGGTACTGCCACTAAATGAGACTTACATGCCCAAATCATCCTTTTATCTGAACATAAAATTAATGACATTATGTTTTTTTTGGGGGGGAGGTGTACTTTAAAATACATTTACTCAAAAGACGCAAGAAGCACAAAGCTGCTGTATTTACCATTCCTGTCAACAGAGCTTGGTTTTCTGAATCGGTATTTGGGTGGTATGTCTTTTGTGTGGAATCTGCATGCTGTCTCTTTGCCCATATGGATTTTGGTGGTTTCTCCAACTTCTTCCCACATTCCAGACATGCAGATAGGCTAACTAGGGATCCACCAAACTGTTCACAGGGGTGTTGTGGTGTGTGTATCTGTGTGCCTGCACTCTGATGGAAAATCACTGAATGTCAGGAGAGAGTCTGGCTCACCCATGACCCTGAAAAGGATAAAAAGTGAAATATGAAATGAATATAAAGACATGAAAATGAAAGAATGAAAACAGCCAACTACAAAGTACACGACTTATCTTCTTGCACACTTTTCAAACAATTAAATTAAAAAATACACCTGCTACACCAGCTGTTTCACTGCTAGTAGGGAGCTAAACCATCTGTGCCCTAAAAATGTCCTGGTATCTGCATATATATAAAAGTTATTTGTTTAAAATGCAAGAACAGTGTATTTTTCTTAAGGATGGCACATTATTGCAATGGTGGCCCTGTTGCCTCACATACTTTGTTCTCTGGGTCATTTCCCAGCTGGTGTACTTCCTGTGCCAAGTCTAAATGCCCTCCCTGCATCTGTGTAGGTTATCATTGGGTGCTCCAGTTTTCTTCCCCCATCTCAAAGATATGACAGATGAACTGATGATCAGCCAAATTACCTATCAGTTTGCATGCCATGGGCAAGTGAGTACATGTGTGCGCAATTCTGAGACAGACTGATTTTCTATTCAGGATTGGTTTCTTTCCTTTTTACCAAGTGATTACCAAGACAGGCTGTAATACACTAGCAAAAATGTAGAAGCTATAGGTACAAGATACACTATTTATACAGTTGTATGTATGTATGTGTGGCAAACAAATTTTAGCCACAAATACTTTATTTAAACAAGAAACATCTTTATTAAATTATTACTTATGACACAGGCAATCACACATTTATATAAATCAAAACAAACCATATTGACATAATCTTACTTGCAAGCATTTTACATCACAAACCATATCAACACTATTTTAATTGCAAACATTATACATCACTTGTAATCTATCTAATCACTGTCAGTCAAATGTTACATAGTTCATTCAAATCCTGCTTTCTTTAAACCTCTCTCTATTCAAGGATCACAACTGCTTACACATAAACACATATATCCATATCCATGCACATACATACATACACACAACAGAAAAGTACAGCGGTCAAGTGTACAGTAGCATTAACATCACAAAAGATCCCAATTCCAATTGTTTTCTCTCTTATAATATTCACTACTTACAAGGCCATGTCCAACCCAGAATTGATGGACATGCTCCACCTAAAGAAAACCTTCCCCTCAAGCCACACGCTCTAGGGATTTAAACTTCACCACAACAATAAATAGGACATGCTGGAGGGATAGATTCATGTCCCAGAGACTTCCCATGCTTTGGAACAAGATTCCAATCTACATTAGGCAGAGCTCCTCGCTAACACTCTTCAAAAGAAACCTTGATGAGTGGATGGGAAACTTTTAGTTATGTACTCACCATAACTTCAGATGTTTGGGATCCATTTCGCCTACATTCTGACTGATGGGTTCGGAGCCGATCCCTCGGCTCCGACTCGGCACGCTTATGCCAAAGAGCGAAGTCTCTTATTGGCTGAGCTTACTATATCCCAGGATGCACCACTACCAGTCCCCCAGATCTAGTTTGTCCGCATACATGCACACATGCACGCTCTGATTATATAACATCGTCAGATGAACAAGATAAAAACAGTAGAACTCAAACCGTTCAATCTCTTCTGATCTCCAAGGCAGGGGGAAGGAGGGTGGGTATTAGGAATGTAGGCGAGCTGGATCCCAAACATCTGAAGTTATGGTGAGTACATAACTAAAAGATGTTATGTGATCCTATCTCGCCTACATTCTGACTGATGGGACAGCGTCCCTAGCACCTGAATCCTGGGTGGCTCACTGGAAAACACTCCTGAGTACCGTGGAACCAAATGATGCTCGCCCTTTAGATGCCACATCCAATTTATAGTGGGAAATGAAAGTGTGCGGATTGGACCAAGTAGCCGCAGCACAAATCTCCGATATAGTGAGCTTGGAATGAAAAGCTATAGAAGTCGCCATAGCTCTGGTAGAGTGAGCTTTGATAGATGTTGTAAGTTGCTTATTCAAGAAGAATAAGCCTGAGTTATGCAATCTCTAATCCATTTGGAGATAGTAGCTTTTGTGATGGTTTTACCCAATTTATTGTCTGAGAAGGACACAAACAACTGGTCTGACTTACGAAGTTGCTGAGTCCTGTCTAAATAGAAGCGCAATTGTCTGTGAACATCCAATTTGTGGAGAGTGTATTCTGCTTCATTGGAGAATTTTGGGAAGAAAACTGGTAGCTCTAGAGACTGTTGGAGACAGAGATTAGAACAGACCTTTGGGACAAAGGATGGATTAGGCCTAAGTGATACTCTATCCTTGTGGAAAATCAAGTACGGTGGTTTAATAGACAGGGCTTGAAGCTCTGAAACTCTTCTTGCAGAAGTAATTGCAACTAAGAAGGCAGTTTTCCAAGACAGATATTTTAACTCACATGTAGCAGCCGGTTCAAAAGGGGAAGATGTCAATGCACGAAGCACTAAATCAAGATCCCACGGAGGCGCAGGATGAAAAACTGGGGGTCTTAACAGGCCCGCACCTTTAATGAAAGTTTTGCATATTCTGCTGCTCATCAATGGAGGATCCATGGATTCGTGAAATTTAGAGATAGCCGCCAGTTGGACCTTAATAGTAGAGACAGAAGATCCTTGATTAAACAGGGATGTTAAGAATTTCAAAACTTCCGGGATTGGAGCAGTGATAGGGTCTAAGCCCCTGAGTTGAGCCCAGATAGCAAATCTCTTCCACTTACTGAGGTACAATTTCTTAGTGGTGGGTTTGTGGGCTGAAGATAAAATGTGAATAACTTCCGGGTCTAGTGTGTGACTTCTGACTAAAGTCGGAAGTGGAGGAGCCAAGCTGTCAACTTCAAGGAGTGTAGGGACTGATGCTGTCGTCCCGACTGATGGATTAGCAGATCCGGAATTGGATCTAAAGTCCAAGGATCGTCCACCGCATGTTTTTTCAGGTAGGGAAACCATACATGACGAGGCCAGTATGGGGCAATCAGTATCATTGAGGATCCCAATTGAGAAGCTTTTTGAATGACTTTGGAGAGAAGCGGAATCGGAGGAAAGGCATAAAGTAGCCCTGTTGGCCAAGGTTGTGCTAGAGCATCCATAGCTGCTTCCCCTTGATGTGGAGTCAAGGTGAAGAACCTTTTGCACTTCGTGTTTAGTGGTGTTGCAAATAGGTCGCAGCACGGCGTCCCCCATTTCCTGAAGACCTGAGCTGCTACTGTTTTGTTTAGGGACCACTCGTGAGGAGAGAGAATTGTCCTGCTCAATTTGTCTGCCAATATATTTGATTTCCCCGGAATGTGGGTCGCTACCACGAAACGGTTGGTAGCTACAGCCCATTCCCACACCCTCATGGCCTCTCTGCAAAGGGGGTAAGATCTGGTCCCTCCTTGTTTGTTTAGATACCAGACCACCGACATGTTGTCTGTGTGGATGGCTATGATGCCCTGAGGAAGAAACTTGTGTAAAGCCTGTAGGGACAGAAGTACAGCCCTCATCTCCAACACATTGATGTGGAGAAGAGCTTCGTCTGGAAGCCAGGAGCCCTGAACTAACCTGCCCAGACAATGCCCCCCCCACCCTATCTGGGAGGCATCTGTCGTCAGGGTAACCGCTGGAGAGGGAATAACAAAGGGGCTTCCTTGATTTAGATTGGATGTCTGAAGCCACCAGCGAAGGTCCCGTTTGCATGTTTCTGTAATCATGATGGGATGATTGAGGGGAAGGTCCTGAAAGGACCATTGAGTTGACAATAGCCACTGAAGAATCCTCATGTGCAATCTTGCCAGAGGAACTAAAAGAACCGTGGCAGACATTGAACCTAAAACTTGTAGAACCATCCTGGCTGGGGCTTTGGATCTTGAAATCAGAGCTTGAACTTGGCCCTGTAAAGTTTGGATCCTTTCGGTAGGAAGAAAAACGCGCATCAATTTTGAGTCTATCTCTGCTCCTATGAACCTTATGCGCTGAGAGGGCAGCAAGACAGACTTTGACCAATTGAATGTAATCCCCAGGGTAGCACCCAGGGAGATGGTGGCTTTGAGGTTGTCCATTAGTAGATGCCTGGTGGTGGCAGTCAGGAGCCAGTCGTCCAGATAGGGAAACACTTGGAATCCAAGACTCCTCAGGTGAGCAGTCACTACTGCCAAACACTTGGTGAACACCCTGGGGCTGTGGTGAGACCAAAGGGCAGTGCACAAAATTGGAAATGACTGACTCCCAGGCTGAAGCGCAGATACCTCCTGGACGCCTGATGTATCGGTATGTGATAATAGGCGTCCTTGAGGTCTATGGAGCACATCCAAACCTCCTTCTCCAACAATGGGAGAATGGATTGTAACGTGACCATTCGGAATTTGGATTTCGTGACGGATTGGTTCAGTCTGCTGAGATCCAATATTGGTCTCAGGTCCCCTGTCTTTTGGCACTAAAAGAACCTGGAGTAATTTCCGGATCCGATCTGGTCTGTGGGGACAGTTGGATGACTCCTTTTCTAGCAGCTTTAAAGCTTCTGCGGCTGCCATTTCCCTTTGACTGGGTGGTGGGTCCGGGATTTTTTGGACGGTGGGGGTGAGCATGTGAATGGGATGGTGTAACCTCCGGCAATGATCCGAAGCACCCATCTGTCCTGAGTGATTGACTCCCAGGCTTTTAGGTGCTTGGCAAAACGGCACCCGACTGGCTCCGGAGCAGCACAGCCGGGCAATCCCTCATGATGTGTGGGAGGCTGAAGAGCCACGAAAGGACTCGCGGTCTCCAGAATTGCGGGGGCCTCTGCCGCCTCTGGGACGGCGTCTCCCAGAAAAATTTCCCCGTCCTCTGCCTCTGGAAGGGGAATCTTCCTGCTGTTGAGGAAAAACTTACGTGATTTACGGAACCACATCTTCCCCCCTCCTTTAGCCTTGGGATAAGGCCGAAAGGGAGTGGAATAACGGGCACCTACGGCAGATAAAGTTTTTCCCTCTTGCTCACAGCGGCTAAGGCTGTCTTTTACCTTAGGTCCAAACAAAGTGGTCCCATCTAAGGGAGCGTCGGCGAAGGAAGACTTGAAGGCCTCCAAGAACTGACACAAGCGGAGCCAGGCTTGTCTCCGTAGAGCCACGCCTGTGCCTGCCGCTCTACCCGCCCCTTCGGCCGCATAGGAAATGAGCCTCATGGACGAGTTAGAAATTGACGTAAGGATAGCCAACTGAGAGCTAACCGACTGGGCTAGCTGCTCAGGTAGGTTACCCGAGAGAGAATCTGACAGCTCCTTGACCAGATCCCTCTGAAGCCTGGTAAAATGTGCCAAATAATTCAGAGACCTTAAAGTAAAGGCCGCTGAAGTCAGGGTGCGCTTCCCGTACCTGTCCATGCTCCTAGACTCCTTATTAGGAGGATGGACGGACGTTGAAGCCTCTGCCACGTCCTGTTGTGTAGCAGATGCCACCACCATAGCATCTACAGCTACTCCTTTAGTGAGGAACCCCTTCTCGGGTGGGGCAGACAAAAATTTATTAGGACGAGAAGGGACTGGTTCCACGGTATCTGGATGTTCCCACGCCCTTCGACAAACTAAATCCAGTAGCTCGTCGAAGGGCGGAGACACCCAAGAGGCGGAGGGCTGCGCCCCAAAGGCCTTGAGGAGCACTGACTCATCAGCAGAGGGGGGTTTGGATATCCAGCCGCCTCGTTGTTTGAGGATCTCTAAGATGTCTGCAAATGAGACAGCAGCCGAGGACGACCGGGGACCCCTCCGCATCATCAAGATCAGTGTCCGATGTAATAGACTCGGGGGAGTCCACGTGCTTCCTCTTGCACGATCTCTTCCTTGGGGGTTCCTCTGAAGACAACTCCGAAGAACCCTCAGGAGGAGGGGAACCCCCAATGGGGGTAACCTCAGGCCCAGGGGCTCCGCTGCCTATGGACAGGGGAACTGCCAAAGACCCAGTCTCCACGCCCAGGGAAGGTGCCGGTAAAGCCGGAGAGATGGCCGAAGACTTGGCCAAGGCACTCCTCATAGCTCTGAAAGCCGGACCCCCAGAATCCTGGGAGTGTCCGGTCCCCGGAGCCATGATAGCAGACGGAAGTCCCGCAGCCGAAGCACCGAGAGGGAGGCTCGGAACCGAAAGCATAGGTCCCGAAACATCACCCCCGGGTCCAGCCGAAGAAGTCCGTGTACCAAACTCGGACCCGAAGGCCCGGGTTGGAGTAAGGGTCGGAGCCGACCCTAAGATCTCCACCGGCTCCAACAGCACCTGCTCCGACGGAGCCGAAGCGGTCGGAGGAGGAATAGCAATGGGATGGGCATGGGCTATCGGCTCCGAAGCCAACTGGGTCGGAACCGAAACAAATTTTTGAAAGACTGGGGACTGGAACAGTCTTTGGAGCACCCTGTCTATATCCGAATCCGACATCCTCGATGACTTAGAGGAAATTGAACGGGTTCGAGATGGCCTCTCCAACGGCCCCAAAGGGCTAGGGGACCGGCTCCGAGGCGACTCGATGACTATCGGCGCCGAAGGAATACCCACACTAGTTTCCATCGGTGCCGAGGAGGACTTCGGCGCCGAGGAGGAAGTGTCTGAGCGGGCAACCCTTGTCGGCTCCGAAACCAATGGAGCCGACGAAGGTGACCCGCCTCTCGATGCCCCAGCCATCGGCTCCGAAGCCAGAGGAGTCGAGACTGGTGGCATCGAGGCAGACCGTTCCGCCCTCGGCTCCGAAGTCCTTGGAGCCGAAGGAGAAGCCTGCCTATGTCTTTTGGCAGCCGGATCCGACGGACTGGTCGGAGCCGACGCCTTTTTCTTTTTAGCTGGAGAAGGAGAGGATGCTAGAGCTTCTTCAAAGGAGGGTTTTATTAAGCCTTTAAGAATGAGTTTATTTTTCCTCTCCTGGAGGACCCTCGAGGAAAAGCGTGACACACGCTGCATGACTCTTGTAAATGTTTTGCACCCAAACAATAAACACAGAGAGAGTGGTCATCTGTGATTGACATTTTAAAATTACATTTGGTGCATTTTTTGAAGCCCGAAGGCCTAGGATTCTGAGACATTATAGCAAAAAACAGTAATCCCTGACAGAAAAAACAACAGTATCCACCTGATTTTCTGATCAAACTGACACTACCTAAGAACCGGTTTACAGCTGCCAATTAGGTAAAGAATCCGTAACCAATAAGTCAAGGGTACTTTGAAACCCTCTAAGGTTTAAGGGGGGTTGACTGACCGGGAAGGCCCTAAGATGAAGGAGGCCTGAAATCAAAATCAACGCCCAATCACACTAAAAAGTTTTTCACCAAACTCCAAACACACACAAAAGTGAAGAATAGCCGTTAAAACAGCTTTTTATGACAAGAACAGCAAAATTCTGACAGAAAAAAGTTAGTAAATAAATACTACTCAGCTCAGCCAGCTCGAGACCACGTCTTCGCAAGTTAGCGGCAAACGAGATCTGGGGGACTGGTAGTGGTGCATCCTGGGATATAGTAAGCTCAGCCAATAAGAGACTTCGCTCTTTGGCATAAGCGTGCCGAGTCGGAGCCGAGGGATCGGATCCGAACCCAAAAGGTCAGAATGTAGGCGAGATAGGATCACATAACATCAGAAAGTTTACCCTGGGGATCACTTCAGTGGCTCTGCTGGACAGAGGCACAGGGAACTAATCTAAGGGGGTGGCGAAAACCAACATATTCTGGCTAGGCTTATAAATGCCTTCAGGCAGATAAGTACCTACCTATGAACCTACTTCTATTACAGATGGTTTAGACTTTGATTTCCATTTTCTACCAATTACTTTTTTGGCAGCCACATAATTAGATTTATTAAGGCCTTACTATGTACAGGCAATTCCAATTCTGTACCATAGCTCAGAAAAATAATTTCCCCAGTTACACTAAGTTGCTCACCCAGTATCTGTGATGGAGCAGTCTGCAGGGAATTTTTAAAGTCTGCCAACTCATTATACTTGTTTGTCTTTCGGCTTTTCCCGGTTAGGGGTCGCCACAGTGGAATTCCGGTCCACTAATGATTGGCAGTAGATTTTCACGAACGCCAAGGTGTCAGCTCGATGTTCAACCTTCAACGAAGGCACGCCCATTTACGCATGTCTTTCGAATGCCCACCCAACCATGGGGAGGACATGCAGACTCCACACAGAAGGCACTCCCCGCACTCCAGCCAAGAAAGGAACGGGAGAACTTCTTGCTGTGAGGCAACAATGCTACCGCTGCACCACAGCAGATCTGCCAACTCATTATACTACCAGAAAATCTGTTCCCAATTACCTTTCTTCACCATCAAAACTATAACATTTGTTGTCTACCTGAGGAAAAATTCTCTGAAGTCTACTTGGGGTATAAAAATATCTATGTAAATATTTTCAAGCAAAAATCCTAAGTCTTGTAGATTTGTTGCATATTTGGGAGACAAGCATATATCCTCCCCATTTTTTCTTTGTGAATTGCTTATCCAACCTTTCTTTCCAATCCTTTCTAATCTTCTCTGATTGATTCCTATAATTATCATGCAATATTTTATATGCTTTACTAATTATTCCTTTTTTTAACAGCAGCTTCTGTTTTAGATTCTACTAAAACTCTACTAGTGCTGGTCTTTCATTAAGGACCCCCCTATTTCTTTCTCTTTGCCTATACTCTGATATCAATCCTTGATAGGGAAGACAATCTCTAACCTGCAGTCCAAATAAATTCTTGGCATCTTCCCATTCTATTACCTTTCCCTCCCTAGTTAGTTGCTCCCAGTACCTTGTTCCCATTCTATTACCTTTCCCTCCCTAGTTAGTTGCTCCCAGTACCTTGTTCCCATTCTATTACCTTTCCCTCCCTAGTTAGTTGCTCCCAGTACCTTGTTCCCATTCTATTACCTTTCCCTCCCTAGTTAGTTGCTCCCAGTACCTTGTTCCCATTCTATTACCTTTCCCTCCCTAGTTAGTTGCTCCCAGTACCTTGTTCCCATTCTATTACCTTTCCCTCCCTAGTTAGTTGCTCCAAGTACCTTGGTCCCTTTGCCAGCTTTCTCCAATAAATTCCAGCCTCCTATTGCTTATTGCCTTTATCTCTAATTGAAGTCATACCTATTGGCAGAATCTCCTTTCTCCACTCCCATGTTGGCTTAGTTCTTAGAATGCTTTCTTCTACTTTATGAATATAATACTCTGTATGATTTTCGATGTTCTCTTTAAAGGTCTGCATTCAAAATCCCAGTCTCTCCTTGTTTCTTGAGCTTCCCCCTGTTTCAACATCATCCCTTTCACTTTGAATTATAGTTTTCTGCTTGTGCTATGTATAAGAGCCTTAACAGTGTAGCTCTGAAATACCCCTTCAAATCGGGTAATCTCAATCTGCCCTATTTTGTTGGATGAATCACCTTATCCCACTTGACTCTTGCCGTCTTCTCTTCCTAGATAAAATCCTTCAACTCTTTATTAATTGCTATTCACTACTTCTCCTCTGGTTGGAAAAAATATGCCTGACCTGTGTATAAGACTAAAGGGATTAAAACCATTTTAACTGCTTGTATCTTACTATCCATATAACAGATGAAAAGTTGTTTAAAATGAATGATATCGGCCTCGTCTTACTTAGTGTAGCTGCCGACTGCAGCTTCTGTGTTGGTGCCTAGTCTGCGTGCTAAAACCAAAGTCTAATTAAATGCAGATATTTGTCAGATGTTCTAAATGCATAAATGCCTTGTAAAAACAAAGTCTGGTTAGTGCACATAAACTTTGCAGACTATAACCTTCTCAGCAGTATATTATTATTAACTTTCTTGTGCAGAACTACTGAAATAACTTTTCTATATAACAGACAACAAGTACAATACTGTACAGTTTACAGTTTTAATGTTTTCAGATTTGCTCTTCATACAGCATGAAGGATCTCCGGTGCTCACATCTAACAAGAAATCAGATCTATTATCATTCAGTTTTACTGTTCTTTTATACACGTTTTTCTTCTGAAATTTGGATTCTGTCCATGAGAACAGTATTGTTTAATACCTTTGGAATTTGCAGTCTATTACTTTGGTATCCTCCGATGTAAGTTTGTTGTTAAGCTACTTTGTGTTCTTGTTTCAAGGTGAATTACGTGACACTTCAGTAAGTTGTCCTTGCCTTCAACACGGTTCCTTCCTTGCACTTGTGTCTCAGGAATTCCTGATCTGTAATCCTTGAAGCTTGCATTTAACACTGAGCATTCAGCTAAATGTTTTTTTTAAGGAGTTATCCTTGTTAGCATTTTTCTCAAGATGTACCAGAAACTGAACATTCCTGTTACATTACAGATGATTGCCTTTTTTATTTAACAACTTTTTCCTTTTGAGGACGATTTTGTGAAAATGTCTTACCAGTTATGAGCTGCATCTTGCAAATGCTGAATATGACTCTATACAGTGATCTGTTGACACATATGTTGTAAATGTAAATATTACAAATTAATTGAGGAGCAATTTCTGTGAACAGTTTAAAACTTGAATGCAAAATTGTTCATTTACACAGACTTACAGAGTGTTGTAGAAAACATGGTTTATACACTGAAGAATGTTGTTTACGTATTAAACCATTTACTGTATGGCATACGCTTGCTTTTACAAAATGTTTTTGCATTTGTACATACATGGACTGTAATGTACACTCAGTCCACTTTACAAACTTAGTATTAAACTGAAGGCTGCTAATTAAACATTACTGAAACATTAAAATGCATTCCTGGTATTTTTGTCTTACTACCGTACATGTTGATGGCAGCCTAATCACTTAATGACAATAAAAAGGCATGGTTGTCTTTTAATAATTACCGAATCATTAACACAGACCAAAATGTTTTTTCTTGTACCTTTGTTTTAGTCCCTTCTGCAATACTGTTTACACAGTCACTGTAGAACTGAAAAGTGCCCTTCCCCCTGTAGTATGCAGCATTTTTTGCAGTATTTTTTATTTACTTCATGCTGTGAGAATTGGATGTATGCCTGTCCTCTGGCTTTTACCTACCCAGACTGTGACATTTTGGTCTAAGGGGAGATTTCTCACATGGCATTTTTGCCCTTCTGGACAAGAGAAATTGTCTTGAATTCTATTTGTATTATCATTTGTCCAATACAATCTTATATTACTAACATTACTTTTGTATACATGTTCTGCTGGAGTTTCTGCTACTCCTACGCTATTATACAATTGCAAAATATTATAAAAAACAAGAGATATTGGCTTAACTAACACATGCTTAAAACAGATATATTTACATATTTGCTGTTCTCTGCCTTTTGCTCTTGTGCATTTTAAACAGATGCACTTTAGGCAAAAAGAAAATACATGCATGTTAGACTAGTGACCACGTCTTTACTGCTTTTATCTACTCACATTTGATTTCTATGCCCTAGAACTGTTCTGTTATTTGAAACTGTGATTTTGAAATTATTTAACAGCTTAGCTATGAGAGGCTGCCCCTGCATGTATGCTACAAGAACAACATCATATGTTTTGTTACTGTTTAACTGACAAGTGTCTTGCTTTAACTGAATTAAAGTTACATTAGATCCTGCTGTGTACGCTAACCATTTTCTAAACATAGAGTAGAATGTTGTAAATTATTTTTTTATTAGTGTAGCTAACTGCTGTTGCTTTAACGCTTTATTAACCAGTTCTTGTGTGATTATGCACGGACCTTCTGATATTTCTCAGTATTCTGTTCTGCTGACTCTAAAGCTCTTACGCACTTCTGAAAAAGTGTCTGCATATGTTGTTTAAACTTTTTGAACTCACTCTGTCTGCATCTTAGAAGTTTATTAAATCTTTCAGTCAGTTCACCATGAGCCTCATCTTTGTCCTTATCTGTGTTGTAATGTGCAGTGGTTTTATGCCACTTTTGTCTAACAAGATGTACAGAAGATTCGGTCAATAACTGACTTGACTGCTGTTGTAACTCTGAAATTAACATTTTACATGTGGTTACAAGACATAATGCAAGTGAATGACCCTTGTCTAGTTGTTTACCATTAAAAATAGTCTGAACTGTACTTTTATAACATTGCACACAGAAAGCAGTTTCATATGACTTGCACAATAAACATTTACTGTCATTCTGATCATGTTTCTGTTTAAGATACCAGTCAAACGTAATCCATTTACATAATTCCTAACTGTCAACTTACCCTACTAAGGTTTTACATTTGCTAATACGCTGATTAGCCAATCTTAGACATCTTCTGTACTCCATCTAAAATGTGCACATTAATAGTAATACTGTGTTTACTACCTTTTTTTTACTAGCCTGATTTACAGCATTCATGCTATGTAACTACAAAACTTTGCTTACCAAAGCAGCAGTTTGCCAGTACTTACTGTAGATGGCTTGAAAACTTGTGTAGTTACTTGAAAAGCTGGTAAAACTAAGCTGGCAATTGCAGATTCAAACTTGAATTTTTACCAACCTGGAGAATTTATGGCACTGCTTACTTCCTGCACGGCAGTCCTACTTTGGATTCAGATGTCTGAGCAACTGTACTGCTGCATACTGGAAACTGAAGTAGTCCTATTCCGGATTCAATCACGTAATAAATGCTAGTTACTGCGCTTATACTGAAGTGACCTGCACAGACACTACCCCCCTGTGTTTGAATACAAGCAAGAATCGCCATTGAAAATTTATTTAATATGAATGATGACAGTCTTGTCTGTCTTACTGAAACTGATGACTGCAGCTCTGTGTTAGTGCCTAGTAATAACAACAGAGCTTCAAATTTCCAGTTTTTGTGTTATCTTTTTAGTTGATTCCCACATATCCTTAGCTGCCACACCAGTATCATTTTTAATCCATACTTCTAAATACTTAATTTTATCATGTTCCCATATATATGAATATTGCTGTACCAATTTGTGTGTGGGTACATAACTTACCACTACTGCCTTTATTTTAGCTTCCTTAATTTTGTTATCTTGAAAAGATATGAAACTGTGTTAAAATGTTCCACAACGCTGTAATGTCCTTTTCTGGTTTTATCAGGTGTAAAATAATAACATCTGCAAATAGAGCCAGCTTTTCTTGACTAGTATACCAATTACATCCTTGAATTTGAGCCCTTACTTTTTTTTTTGACTAATAGTTCTAAATATACAGCAAATAAGACAGTAGAAAGAGGACATCCCTGCCTGGTTCCTCTGCTCAAGAAGAAATTATCAGAAAGGAACCCACCCACTTTAATTTTTGTCTCCGACCCCTCATATATCCTTCTAATCAATCTTATAATTTTATCAGGGAATGCAAATGCTTCCATTGATCTGCTCATAAAGTCTCAGCTTACTCTATCAAATACTTTCTCTGCATCAAGACCCACCAACAACAGTGGTATTTTCTTACGTTCTGCTTCCCTCTGGATAATCAGTGTTCTGTTAATGTTGTCAAATGTTTCCCTCCCTTCCACAAAACCACACTGATCCATATCTATCAATTTGGTATAATTTTTGACATTCTTTTAGCCATTGTAGACACAAACAACTTATAATCATGGATCTGAAGTTGTCAGTCTTCATCCTGTCATCACCTGTGGGTTCGGTTCTGATCCTTTGGAACCGACTCGGCCATTACTACAGCTTGTGGACTCCAAGACCTCTTGAGCACATGCCTTAGCCATAATGCTGTGGGTAGATTACCTCAGATCTCGTTTGCCCCTTTAAGCTTCAAACATAGTTTCTCCATATCGTGCTTGGGCCTGCTAGTTAACTGTAAAAACTTACTTTAAATGTCTTCCTGTCCTTTAAAAAATTTTCTGAACCTTTACCTAGCTCTATCATATCTTTTAATCTCTCTCTCTTTTCCTCACTCCCTGACTACTGTGAGGCAGCTCTCTAATACCACTGTTGGTATCCCTTACCCTTCCCTCTTACCGCTCGGTAAGTCCTCAGTTACCATTGTTGGTAATTTCCTTAAAAAAAAATCTACATCTTTCTGTCCTTTTCTAAATTTCTCCTTCATAGTGTGTTTTGTGTGTGTGTGTGTGAGCCATTGCAGTTTCCCAAAGATGGCTGATAAACAGAAAAGTCAGACTGGGTTAAAAAAATGCACTAAATGCAGTCATAAAATTCCGTTTTCTGACCAGCATCCTCTCTGCGTCTACTGTTGCGGCCCTCTTCATTTGCAAGAGGACTGTTCTATCTACCAAATTTTTAGTCACTGAGCGTTGTTAGATAAGACAGAATAAGCTTATTCTGGAAGGTCTCCTTCCCACCACCTTTGGAGAAGCCATATCTGGTTCTCAGGACAAGATAAAACATAAATATGAATGGACATCATCTTTTTCTTGCTCCTCTTCTAGAGCCTCGGAGGTGAAGAAGCTATCCTCTTCAGTTCTGAGTTCTTCCTAGGTACTGAACCCTAAAAAGAACAGGACATTGGAGCACATGTCTAAATCATTGACCCTGAAAGATTCTTTGGAACCGTCTGTTACTCCATTAGTTCTGATTCCGTTGACTGCAGAACAACCGTCTATACCAATCACCTTCCTGCCAAGGACACAATATTCTCCTTCACTGGATCCCTTTGCAGACAGACCACCGTCTCCATTTTTAGATGGACCAAAGTCTCCTTTGGTGGTCTCTGTCTCTTCTTCCAGGAGTCTCATTGAAGTAGACGTGCAGATGTTGTAGATGAAGATTCTTTGTGTCCAATGTGTGTCAGACACTCCATCGGCTCCTACTCAGGATCAGGCACCATCATCTTCCACTTCCCCTGGTAACCCTCCTCCTCTAACCTCCAAAATTACCTTAGAGTCTTCGGTTCCAAGCTTCCCAAAACAGACCAGTCCTCTCTGGGCAGTAGCCTGGTGGTTGGTCTTGAGTTGTTTGGGTCTGCTCCTAGTTTTTCAGAGCAGTCTCGGCCTCTTGGTGAGCCAGCGTGGACATACTCGAGTCTGACTTTGGTCTCAATAGGGACTTTATCAGGGCAAGGAGTGCCTTGGGGGCTGAGGCCTTCCTTTTCAGCCCCAGAGCATCCTTTCTATTCTGGTAGGTCAGTCTTCAAGGCCATTGGCTAATTCCAGTACCAGGTTGGTTCTTTCCTCTTTGGAGCCTCTGTCTCTGGCCGCCTTGGGTCTGAAGCATCAACCAACTCCTCTACAGGGAAAGCGGGTACTGCAACCTTAGGTTACGTAGTGGGGGATGCCCCTTCTTCTGGACCCTCCCCAGATGTTCCCTCTGAGGAGGTCCTTTGGAAGAAATCATGCAAGAGGAAGCACCTGGACTCTCCAGAAGAGTCTGTCAGAGAATACACAGATTTCAATCAGGGCGAAAGGTCCCCAATTCATCTCCTGATAATATCTCATTTGGAGACATCTTGGAAATAGTTAAACAGAGAGGTAGTTGGAAATCCTTCAACCCTTTGACTGAGGAAATTGTGTGCCTGCAGGATTACGGTACCTGCCCGTCTACTTCCTGTCTATCTCTGCCCACTGATGAGCTCACTGAATTGATCTCCCAGCGGGTTTGGAAGGCCTCTGATGCTACCTAGCCAATCCCTAAGACACCAGATAAAATTATAATGGCCCCAGAAGACAAGCATTTTAGACTAATGGAGTTTCTGTAGATGCCATGGTGGTAGCAGCAGCCACAAAAAGGAACTAGCAGAGGAAAGTTCCTCTATCCATCCTCCCAACGAGTCGAGAGTGATGGATAGATTCAGGAAACATGTTTATGCTTCATCAACCTTTTGATACAGTCTTTGAATTACCTGGCACAATTTACAAGGCTGCAGAGAGATCTGATCAAGGAGCTCTCAGATAGTCTCTCAGGAGCTGTTTCTGAAGAGGTATGAGATTCAGTCACCTCTCAGTTAGCTACCCTGACATCTGTTTCCAATTCATCCATGAGGCTCTTTGCTCATGTTGCCGAAGGGGCAACAAGAGTAGTAGGTTCTGGTATTTCAATAAGGAGACTTGCCTGGATGCGCTTGTGCAATTTTGCAGAGCCCTTCAAGTCTTTGTTTGTCAATGCAACCTTTGACGGCGCTTCCCTTTTTGCCCCCACTGTTAGAGACACTTTAACTAGGTATGAGAAGGCTGGGAAAACCCTTTATGCAATGGGAGTACAGTTTTCCACTCCTCAGAAACCTTTTTCTAGGAACCAATCAGGAATAGGAAAAATGTGGTTCAGGAAGTGTCAAGGGTCTTTCAAACTACACCTGGTGAAAGTTCCCCCAGAGGCAGGGGAGAACAGTAATGGAAGATGCTGTCCACGAATCAGAGCTGGCCCACAACATCAGGGTTCCCAAGACGATTTTTTCGGGAAATCCTTTCAAAGCTCCTCAGCAGAGGTCCGATTGTTCATCTCTGGAGGCAATCAGGGGACATTTATCCCTGCACCTAAAAAAGCCTGGCAAGAAATCACTTCCGATACTTGAGTACAGAGGATCATTTCCAGAGGGTATGCAATTCCCTTTTCCCTGTCTCCTCCCACTTCAAAGAAATTCCCCAATGTTCCACCCAGTCAGAGGGAACAGGCAGCCATTCATATTCAAAAGCTGCTAGAAAAAGAGTCATCCAAGAAGTCCCACCACACCAAATAGGATTCGAATTTTACTCAAGATTCTTTTTAGTGCCAAAAAAATTTTGGATCTCAGTGTAGTGAACAAATCTTTCTGAAAAAAATTCTGGATGGTCACGGTTCAGTTAATTCTTCTGTTTTTAGGAAAGAACAACTGGATGTGCTCAATAGATCTTAAGGATGTGCACCACCATATAAAAATGGACAGATGTTACAGAAGATTCCTTCGCTTCAGCTGGGAGCCAGTCATTAACAATTCAGAGTGCTGCCCTCTGGTCTCACCACAGCCCCCAGAGTGTTCACCAAGTGCATGGCAGTAGTAGCAGCTTACTTAAGACTGCAAGGATTCCGGGTGTTTCCATACTTAAATGACTAGCTCACTTACCACCAGGCAAAATGTACTAACAGCTAAACAAAAGGTTCTACAGTTATGCGACAACCTTGGCATCACAATCAACTTCGACAAATCCTCACTAGAACCCACACAAAATCTAACCTTTATAGAAGCTTTATTAGACACAAGAACCTTCACTGCCTCACTTCCTCCATCTTGACTGGAAACTATCAAGACTCAAGTCCATACTCTACTACAAATAAGGAGAGTTTCTGCAAGACTGGTGCTTCAAGCATTGGGATCAATGGCAGCTGCATAACCCTTGTTCCAAAAGCCAGGTTTCACATGAGAATATTACAATGGTTACTTACGGTTCAATGGTCTGTTCTCCAGCATCCTTTATCAGTGCTGATATTAATTTACAGACAAGGGAGCCCGCAGGATTTTTTGCAGGGGGGTGCAAACCTGGAGCACCGCCCAACCCCACCCCCTTTCAAAGCACCACCCCCAACCCCACCCCCTTCAACCCCTCCCCTCCAACACACACAGCCATTCCAGTATCTCATTACTTGGCTATTTCTCCCCAGTTGCTATAAACACTGTTCAAAACTCTCGGCGTGCATACTGTTTTATGCTTTACTTCTACAATGATTACAGATATTTGTTTGTAATTTACAACTTTTATTTCAAATTTTAGGGCTTCAGGGCCAATAGCCTAGTAACCTCCTATTTTATAGCACAAACACTGATAGACGTTTGCTAAACTTAAAGCAATAGTCTTACAATGAAAACAGACTTAGCATTAAAACTTCTCTACATTTGAAACTTGCATTCACTGAAACAGCATTGAAACCCACAGTCAAAGAAAATGCATCTGGCCAGTGGCAGGTTCAGTTTATCTTTGGACAGTTTTCAAATCATAGGCCCCTTGCACACATTTCAGAACCATACATAACTGCTTTTTTGATTCACCTTCCTGATTGTATTAATTATAATATATACTAATTGAATTATATCCCTTGTTAATACAGCACCACTTAGAGTGTGTTTTATAGTTTTGAACATTTTTTCCAGTAAGCAATGAAACAAAACATATGAAACAAAAATGACAAATTACCCAGTTCTGGACATTTCAACCATAAAAGGCCACTTAAACGTCTATCATTACAATCCACCAATATCAGTCAATATGCACAATCTCTGCAGAAGTAAAAGTCATCTGAATAATTTTACATTAAAGAGATCTGAAACTAATGGAGAGGTTGTTGCTAGAAAACAGCTTTCTATTCAGTGGTGGCTGGTGACTTCAAATCAAAGGGGGGCTGCAGGAGACAGCTGAATGGGTGGGGTCAACGGGGAAGGGGTGTGGCCAACCAGAAAGTGGAGGAGCTATGCTCAAAACCACAAAAACTAACTTTAATTAAATACGCTGCCCTGGGTGGCAAACCATCATTATGAGAGCCCAATCAAGACAAAAATAAGTGTAGAAGAATAAAAATATTTCAATGCATTGGCTGCATGACAGCTTACTTAATATCTAGATGGAAACAAAAGGTTGTGAGGCATGAAAAAATAAATTACTTTTTAAATACTTTACTGGAATGCCAGTCAAAATCAAGTACAAGCAAAACCAGAAGCACTCAGCTCAAACCACTTCTCCTTGCACTGCAGTTCTAATTATAATTTATATTCAGCTTTATTAAAGTGCCAAGTAACATGCTGAAAGTAGAAATCTCTGTGATGCCCCCACTTGTAAAAATGTTTCTTATCCAAAAAAAGACCTGCTGCCTGACAACTATCTACTTGTTTCATGGGGAAAACATGTAAGTAAAAAATGAAAAGCAAACAAGAAACAAGCTCAAGATACATTGCTTAAAGGATTACTGTACAGGTTATGGACCACACATGATTGGCATTCTGTTTAGTTTACGGGTAAAGTCTGTAGAGATGACTAGAAGTCTCCAAGTGTAATGAGCTTTTTAAAATAATGGAATCCTGTCCTTTAATACCCAAGGCTTATATACATTATCTAGTCAATTATTCTCTGCATGGCAACAACAGAAAGGCTTTCAATGTTGGCAATTCTTTAACAGTATGCTTATTAAAGCTTACTTGCATCTTACGATCGCAGACAAGCTTACATTATGGTCATTAAAGCATTGCTACTTAAACACAGAGCAACAGGCACTTTGAGTAATAAGCATAAATCAACAGTACAAAAATATGATAGAAACCAGACCTTTCTGCAAAATCAAGGACAGATGAAAAGCCACTGTAGTACTTGTGACTACCTTGGATGGGGGGGGGGGGGCACTGCACATTTACACTGCATAACTACTCCTTGCTTTGCTTGGACACATCCAGAGTCAGTACATGGTGGAGTGGGGTGCAACAAGTATGTCACAATTTGAAATGTCTTTGGCTGACTGTGATGGCCATGACACGTGTCATACCTCTCAACCTCAGAGCAAGAAATCTGGACAAAGCCATACACAGAAGTGGGACAAATGCCCACAAATAAGGACAATTTAAATATTGCTCTAATAAACTTAGAAAGATAATAGAATAGGTCTTGCATTAGTATGACTTTTCTGAAGGGTATAAAATCTGAAACTCAAATGTCTGTCATTATTTTCTAACTTCAGTCTTTAGTGATTTGTCACTAATTTGCCAAAAACACAATTTTATGAAAAATGGACCAAATGTGATGCAAAAATATAAAATAGCCACACAATACAGCTGGGAACCTGTCAAAGAAGGGACACTTTAATATTAGTACTGCTAACTTGAGCAGCTGACAAAATAAAATAATCTACATGCATTTCAAGTAAGCTATAACTTTGATTATTACAGTTATTTCTTAATTGTAAACCCTCCATGTTTTCTTCCAAAAATACTATTTTGTGGAGGGATTATTAGGGGGAAGAGCAACATTTTAAGCCAAAATCGAAGACAGTTGAGAGGTTGGCTATGCCTAATTCTATAGTATGACCTTTCTTTTGACACTCACGTGGTATGACCTTTCTTTTGACACTCACGTTGCTAAAGTGGTTAGAAAGACCTTCTACATTGCCCACCTGATCATGAAGGGATTCACATCCAGATCTAGTGAGGTCATTGTTCCCCTGTACTCTTCACTTATCAGACCAATGATCGAGTACAATGCCCCATTCGGGATGTATCTCACCCATCTGCAGCAATTGGAGAGACCCCAAAAGTTCCTCACCAAAAGGATAAAGGGACTCCAAAATCTGTCATATGCTGCCAGATTGAAGAAACTCCAGCTCTTTTCAGTTGCATACCGTCTGCTCAGAGGTGACATGTGCCTGACACACAAGGCCATGTCCAACCCGGAATTAATGGACATGCTCCACCTCAAAAAATCCAAATCCACCAAAACCACTAGAGCAAGCGACTTAAACCTTAGCACGGATATAAATAGGACATGCTGGAGGGATAGATTTATCACTCAGAGACTCCCTATGCTGTGGAATAAAATCCCGATCCATGTGAGGCAGAGCACCTTGCTGGCTCTGTTCAAGAGAAATCTTGACCTGTGGATGGGAGATCGTAGGTTTATCCCGGGAATCATCTCTGTGTCACTGCTGGACAGAGGCACAACAAACTAATGGGCACAGTATTTTTTCATATAAGGGGTGGCGTAAGCCACAAAAATTTGGGCTAGGCTTATAAATGCCTTAGGGCAGATAGCCTAGTATAAACCTATGAACCTATGAACCTATAAAGCAATTTATTTGCATGTACCTCTCAACCTGTTAATGCAGTAAATCTGAACAAGGCCAAATATACTGGGGGAACATATAAACAGTACTAAAAATTGCTCTTGTATAAATTGAGACAGTTGATAGAATAACAGTGCTTACTTTAGCATGCATTTTTCTGAAGGTTATGAAGTCTGAAACTCAGTGTATCATTATTTAGTGACTTAATTTCTAAATGATTTGCCAGAAAACTACAAATTTTATGAAGAACAAACCAAAAATAAGAAGCAAAAATCTATTCATTCTTTAAAAAACTGGACAGTTGGGAGGTATAGTTCAGCTGGGCCTGTCTGAGTTTGCTGCCCCTCCCCCCCTGACAAAATCACGGTTGAATGGAGCCTCTGCAGCCATTCCAATGAACCATTACTTGGCTATTTCACTCCATTTACCATAAACACTAATGTGCATACTGCTTTACTTGTATGATGAGTTTGACTTCATTTGAATGTTTTATTTTGTATTTTACAGCACAAACACTAAGTCATCTACTAAACAAAGCAATGCAGTCTCACAATGAAAACTTAGCATTAAAACTTCTCTGCCCTTGAAACTCACATTCATTGAAACAGCATTGAAACCCACATTCAAAGAAAATACATTTTGCCAGTGGCAGATAGATTAATTTTGGGCTGTTTTCAAATCATAGGCCCCTTGCATATGAAACATACATGTGCTCTTTGATACACCTTCCTCACTGTACTAAATTATATTCCTTGTACAATATATTACAGTTGTTAGAGGGCGTTTTAAATTTGTTTTGAACATTTTTCCAGTAAGCAATGAAACAAAATGCATGCACCCATAATGACAAAACTGCCCAGTTCAGAACATTTATCATAAAAGTCTACTCAGACTTCCACAGTCCACCATTATCAGTAAATATGCACAATTCTACAGTTCACCATTATCAGTAAATATGCACAATTCTACAGTCCACCATTATCAGTAAATATGCACAATTCTACAGTCCACCATTATCAGTAAATATGCACAATTCTACAGTCCATTATCAGTAAATATGCACAATTCTACAGTCCATTATCAGTAAATATGCACTATCTCTGAAGAAGTAAAAGTCATCTAAATAATTCCACATTAAAGAAATCTGTAACTAATGAAGAGGTTGCTGCTAGCAAACACCTTTATATTTCATGGTTTCATCGAAAAATAAAGTGCCTGTTGCCCCTCAGGAATAAATTGCCTATATTACATTAAAAAAATGATAAGCTAGTAATATTGCAAGAGGAAATGGATGGCACCAAGGAGAACATTCTCAGTACAGCAGCATCCACCCCTTGTGGGAGTAGAACCCACAGCCTTCTGCATCAAAGGCAAGTACACAACTTGTTGTGCTATTAACGAGGCAAACCAACTTCACTTAAGCAGCACTAAACTTCTGTTCCCCTGCAGCTCTCAGTTCCTTGTAAAATCTACTCAATACTCAACTTCGCAGCACAAGAAAACTGGAAAAAGCCAAAATGTATTGGGGGGGGGGTCAAAAGCCCAAAAATTGCTTGTATAATCTTGGAAAGTTGCTAGAACCATACATTTTACTGCCAAGCTCCCTGTGCAAAACAGAGCAACATACCACTACGCCAAATCAGCTGCTTTGTAAAAGAGGAAGACTGAAACTTAAATGGCTATCATTTAGTGAATTCAGTTCTCACCATAGCTGTCAACCTCTTGGCACAAAACACCTGGACAAACCCAGTAATGAGGGAATACAGCCCTCAAACATTCAGTGAATTCAGTTCTTGCCATAGCCGTCAACCTTAGCACAAAAAACCTGGACGAAGCCAATAATGAGGGAATACAGTCCCAAAAATAGGGACAAATTTCAAATATTCATCTTATAAACTTAGAAAATTGCTAGAATAAAAGGTTGTGTTACGGTTGTGTTACTATGTATTTTCTGAAGAACATGAAGTCTGAAATTCAAATGCCTGTCAATTTTACTGCTGACAGAATAAAAACAATTTTCAGCAGAGACCCAGGGAGAAATACTGCAGACACGTCTTTGTAAAATGACAGGGCACCAGAGCAAATCCACACAAACACAGGGAGGAGATTTTCAACAGAGACCCAGGGAGAAATACTGCAGACACGTCTTTGTAAAATAACAGGACACCAGAGCAAATCCACACAAACACAGGAAGGAGATGCAGACTCCACACAGAAGGCACCCCAGCCAAGAATCAAACCAGAAAACCTATAGCTGTGAGGCAACAATACTACCACTGCACCATCAAATATGCAAGGACTTAAACATTCAGAAACCTGAAGTCTGAAATTCAAATGCCTGTCAATTTTATTTAACATTTGTTAATCAGGACAGTCTGACTTGGAACAAAAAAAAATTCAGCAGAGGCCCAGGAAGAAATAATGCAAACATGTCTTTGTAACATGGGAGGACACAAAAGCAAACCCACACAAACACAGGGAGAAGATAAAGACCCCACAAAGAAGGCACCCCAGCCAAGAAGCAAACCTGAGAACCTGCAGCTGTGAGGCAACAATGCTACAACTGCCCCATCAAATATCAAGCATTGCAACATTTACAAACCACAGATATTATGAGGAACAGATCAGATCAAACATGAGGCAAAAATCTGCAGTTTTTTTTTCACAAATGGTGGTGGGTAGGGAATTAAGGTCTTTAACACCTGCATACAAGGTATAGGGTTCAAGCCTAAGGTATTCCCTACCACACACACAAACACATGTAGTAGCAAACCACAAAAACTAAATATACTGCACTGGGTGCCAAACAGTTGTCATGAGAGTCCAATCAAGACAAAATGAAGTGTAGAAGAATAAAAATATTTCAATGCATTGGCTGCATGACAGCTTAATATCTAGATGGAAACAAAAAAGGTTGTGAGGCATGAAAAAATAAATTACTTTTTTTTTAAACACATTAATGGAATGCCAGTCAAAATCAAGTATAAGAAAAACAAGAAGCACTCAACTCAAACCACTTCTTGCACTGCAGTTCTAATTATAATTTATATTCAGCTTTATTAAAGTAACAAGTAACATGCTGAAAGTAGAAATCTCTGATGCCCCCCTTGTAAAAATGTTCCTTATCCAAAAAGACCTGCTGCCTGATATCTACTTGTTTCATGGGGAAAACATGATCAAAGTAAAAAATGAAAAGCAAACAAGAAATAAGCTCAAGATACATTGCTTAAAAGGATTACTGTACAGGTTATAGACCACGCGATTGGCATTCGGTTTATGGTTAAAGCCTGCAGAGATGACTGTAAGTCTCCAAGTGTAATGAGACTCTTAAAATAATGTAATTCTGTCCTTTATTACAAATACTGGCATATGCATTTCAATACCCAAGGCTTATACATTATCTAGTTAAGTATTCTCTACATGGCAACAGAAAGGCTTTCAATGTTGGCAATTCTTTAACAGTATGCTTATTAAAGCTTACTTGCATCTTACAATCTCAGCCAAGCTTACCTGATGGTCATTAAAGTATTGCTACTTAAACACAGAGCAACAGGCACTTTGTGTAATAAGCATAAATCAACAGTACAAAAAATATGACAGAAACCAGACCATTCTGCAAAAATCAAGGAGAGAAGAAAAGCCACTCTAGTACTTGTGTCCACCTTGGATGGGTGGGATTCTCTGCACATTTACACTGCATAACTACTCCTTGCCTTGCTTCGACACATCCAGAGTCACTACATGGGGGAGTGTGGTGTAACAAGAATGTCACAGTTTGAAATGTCTCTGGCTGACTTGTGATGGCCCTGACACATTTGTCATACCTCTCAACCTCAGAGCAAGAAATCTGGACAAAGCCATACAAAGAAATGAGACAAAGGCCCAAAAATAAGGACAATTTTTAAAATATCGCTCTTATAACCCTAGAAAGCTAATAGAGGTCTTGCATTAGTATGAATTTTCTGAATGGTATGAAATCTGAAACTCAAATGTCTGTCATTATTTTCTAACTTCAGTCTTTAATTATTTGTCACTAATTTGCCAAAAACACAATTTTATGAAAAATGGACCAAAAATGTGATGTAAAAATATAAAATAGCAACACAATACAGCTGGGAACCTGTCAAAGAAGGGACACTTTAATATTAGTACTGCTAACTTGAGCAGCTGGCAAAATAAAATAATCTACATGCATTTCTGAAATAAAAGTAATCTGATTATTACAGTTATTTCTTAATTATAAACCCTCCATGTTTTCTTCCAAAATTGCTATTTTGCGGAGGGATCATTAGAGGAAGAGCAACATTTTGAGTCAAAATCAGGGACAGTTCAGAGGTTTGGCTATGCCTAATTCTATAAAGCAATTTATTTGCATGTACCTCTCAACCTGTTAATGCAATAAATCTGGACAAGGCCAGATATATTGGGGGAACATATAAACAGTACTAAAAATTGCTCTTGTTGCTCTTGTATAAACTGGGACATAAATCTGGACAAGGCCAAATATATTGGGGGGAACATATAAACAGTACTAAAAAATGCTCTTCTATAAACTGGGACAGTTGATAGAACAGGTCTTACTTTAGCATGCATTTTTCTGAAGGTTATGACGTCTGAAACTAGGTGTGTCATTATTTAGTGACTTAATTCCTAAATGATTTGCCAGAAAACCACAATTTTTTATGAGGAACAAATCAAAAATAAGAAGCAAAAAATTTATTCATTCTTTGAAAATCTAGACAGTTGGGAGGTATGGTTCAGCTGGGGCTGTCTAAGTTTGCCACCCTTCCCCCTCACAAAACCCTGGTCGAATGGAGCCTCCCTGCAGCCATTCCAATGATCCATTACTTTGCTATTTCACTCCATTTACCATAAACACTAATGTGCATACTGATTTACTTCTATGATGATTTGAACTTCATTTGAAAGTTTTATTTTTGCATTTTACAGCACAAACACTAAGACATCTGCTAAACAAACTTGGCATTAAACCTTCTCTGCCCTTGAAACTCACATTCACTGAAACAACATTAAAATCCACATTCAATGAAAATACATTTTACTCGTGGCAGATAAAAATTAATTCTGGGCTGTTTTCAAATCATAGGCCCCTTGCATATGAAAGATACATGTGCTCTTTGATACACCTTCCTATTGCTTTGAACATTTTTCCAGTAAACAATGAAACAAAAAGTACAGTTTTGTACCTACCATAAATGTAGATGTTCGAAGATCCACATTGCTGCAGTCCTAACACTTGGGGTAGTCCGCTGTCCCAGTCGGCCCGAATACCAAAGTATAAGGCTGACGTCGGTCAAGGCGCATTAGCCTGACGTCAGGACGTCAGGGTACAAATGCGCATGACCGACGTCATATCCTCAGTCTTTTCTTGCCCCAGATGTCAGAAGACCCTAAAAAGATAAGGCCAAAACCAAAAAACACCAAACACTCCTGTACCAAATATATGTACAATATATACAAATTTACAAAAGTACAACCCCACCCACACAACCACCCCTAAACACAGAGGGGAAGGAGGGATGGTAAATTGGACTGCAGCAATGTGGATCTTCGAACATCTACATTTATGGTAGGTACAAAACTGTACTATGTTCTTCATCTCACATTGCTGCAGTCCTAACACTTGGGTAGAATCCCAAAGCAGAGGTAAGGGAGGCTGGCAAATCATAAAGAAGCAGGAGCTGTCAACATGCCCTGCAAAATAGCCGTGGCAAAACCAGCCCTAGATTTAGAGTAGAGTGGAAGGTGGTAATGCTTAGAGAAAGTATGCACTGAACTCCAAGTAGCTGCCTCCAAAATATCCTTAGTTGCCATCCCCCTTAGAAATGCTGTTGAAGTGGCAGTAGCCCTAGTGGAATGAGGCCTAATCCCAGCTGGAATCTCCTTGCCATGATGGGAATAACAAAATGCAATGCAAAACCCAATCCACTTAGAAATAGTTTGTTTTGACACAGGCTTGCCCTGAGAACTCAAAGCAAAAGAAACAAACAACTGCTGAGACTGCCTAAAATCCTTAGTCCTGCTTAAATAATAACGCAACTGCCTGTGTACATCTAAAGTGTGCAAAATCTTTCCCCCTTATTTTGGGGATCTGCATAAAAAGTAGGCAAATGAATAGTTTGGTTTAAAGCCACACTAGAGACCACCTTAGGCATAAAGGAAGGATTAGTACGTAATGATACCCTATCCTTATGGAAAATCAAAAAGGCTCAACCGCCATAAGGGCCTGCAATTCAGAAACCCTTCTTGCAGAAGTAATGGCCAACAAAAAGCAGTCTTCCATGACAAGTATTTCAATTCAGCAGTAGCCTTGAGGCTCAAAAGGTTGTAGAGTGAGTTTCTCCAACACAAAATTGAGGTCCCAAGCAGGAGTAGGAGCTCTACGTTGGGGTCTTATATTCTTTGCCCCTCTAAGAAATTGCTTGAACAAAGGATGAGAAAACAATGGTGGGTCACAATCATAGTGAGCTGAAATTGCTGCAGCATGAATCTTAATGGAAGAGAAAGACAAACCTTTGTCCAATAACTCAGTAAGATATTGAAGAGCCACACTCAAATTAGGCTCAGAAACCTCCAAATCCTTTGCTGCACTCCAAAATAAAAATCTCTTCCATTTTTCTGCGTACACTTTCCTTGTACTAGGTCTTCTGGCTTCCATAATCACATTCAAAACTTGTTGAGGAAGTTGAGACCTGCTGTGGTTCAAAACAGAATATGCCAGGCTGTTAGATGAAGAGAGTGAAGCTTGACATTGAGTAGATGACCGTCCCTCTGAGACAATAGGTGTGGAATCAAAGGTAAAGGCCATGGAGGCTTCCTTACCAGACTCCTCAGTAATGGGTACCAGTGTTGCCGAGGCCAATCTGGAGCTATTAAAATCATCCTTGGCTTGTCTTGTCTGACCTTTAGGAGTACCTTTGGGAGGAGAGGCAGAGGTGGAAAGGCATACACATGAAGATTTTTCCAACTGAAAGAAAGAGCATCCACTTTCCAAGCTGTGTGATGAAACCTTTTCGTGCAAAACTTTGGCAGCTGGTGGTTTAGTGGAGAAGCGAACAGATCTATGTCTGGAGTTCCCCATGACACTGTCAATTTCCGAAATACATGAAGATCCAGTTTCCACTCGTGGGGATCCATGATTTGCCTGCTTAACACATCTGCTAAGGAGTTCTGTGCTGACGGCAGAAACCTTGCCTGAAGATTTAGTTGCAAGCTGAGCGCAGTCTCCCACAAAATCATTGCTTGCCTGCATAGAGGATAAGAATGTGTTCCCCTTGTTTGTTGATGTACCACATGACAGTTGTGTTGTCTGTTAGAATCAACACCTGCCCTGGAAGAAGTAACTCCTTGAAAGCCATTAATGCAAACTGGACTGCTAACATCTCCTTCATGTTGATATGTAGATGCTGTAGTCTGGCAGGCCACTTGTCTTGTATCCACTTTCCATTCAGATGAGCTCCCCAAGCTATGTCTGAGGCATCTGTCGTTAGAATCTGACTCGCCTCTGGCCGGGTCACAGAGAGTCCCTTGTTTAGGTGACATTCCTGAGCCCACCACAAAAATTCCTTTTGAATGCAAGGTATTATTTGAATGACAGTGTCCAAATCCTGGCAGTGCTGTGTCCATACATTTTGAGATACCATTGCAGCTTCCTCATATGCAGTTTGGCATTGGGAAGCACCAGAATACAAGATGCCATGAACCCTAAGGCTTGAAGGACTGTCCTTGCAGTCAGCCCGGACTGAAGAGATAGTTGATGGAAGTAAAGGGAAAGATTCTTTTGTTTGTCCGGGGTTAAAAGGCCATCTGGGTTGCTGTATTCAGTCTCACACCCAGAAAGCACATGTCTTGAGAGGGTACTAGACTGGACTTTATTTCGTTCACAGAATACCCCAGGCATCTTAGCACTGCTATCACATATTCCAAATGCTGAAAAAGGTCTTCCTTTTCTTGAGCCAGAATCAGGCAGTCGTCCAAGTAAGGATAGATTTGTATTCCTTTTAGCCTGAAGTAAGCTATCACTGGAGCCAGAACTTTTGTGAATACTCTGGGCGCAGTAGATAAGCCAAAGGGCAATGCAGAGAACTGATAATGGGAATTCCCAGCTCGAAAACGCAGATACTTCCTGCAACTTAGTCTGATAGGCACATGAAGGTAAGCCTCCTTGAGATCTAAAGTTACCATCCAGTGATCTTTTCCCAGCAGAGGTAAAAGCTGTTGTAACGTCAACATTTTGAACTTGGGAATGTCCAGATAAGTGTTGAGGATAGATAAATCCAAAATTGGTCTCCACGTGTTCCCCTTTTTGGTACTAGGAACAGGCGAGAATAAAATCCTAGGCCCCTTTCTGGCACAGGAACCGGCTGAATGGCCCCTATTTGGAGTAACAGAGAAATTTGCTTGTGAGCCTCTTTTCTTTGTAGAGGAGGAATGTCTGGCATGCCTTTGAAAGGAGGCAAGGTATGGAAATAAAACCTGTAACCGTGGTGAATGATATCCAATACCCATCTGTCCTGGGTAATTAAACTCCAATTTTCTTTGAAAAGTGCCAGCCTTCCTCCCAAAGGTGCTGCCAGACGAGAAGGCTCTGGCAGCTGAAAAGGCAGGTCATTGGGTCTGTTTACGAAAGGACTGACCCCTGCCCTCACCAGAAGACTGAGCAGGTGAACTCCTGTTCTAGGCCTAAAAGAACCTTGAGCTCTGCCCCTACCACGTCTAGACCTACCCCTAGACTGGGAATCATAAGAAGGATATGTCCACCCCTTAGTAGGCCAATTTCTACTAAACTTCGGAGGCAGAACCTGCAAAAAATCTTTAACAGTCTGCATAGACTTAGCCTTGTCCTCCATTTTCTTTAAAACTGCTTCCACAGGCGAACCAAACAACACATCAGATTGTAACGGAGCATCCAAAATCCTTGTCTTAACATGCTCAGCTAAATTCTGATCCCTCAGCCAGGCGTGCCTGCGAAGAACAGAACCAGTGGCAGCCACCCTCGAAGAGGCCTGTACAGCATCAAAACCACATTGCAAAGAATGCTTACCCACCTGTTCAGAAACATGAACTAAATCCTGCAACTCTTTACACTCAATACCTTCCGCCAGAGCATCCACCTTAGACTTCAATTGTGAAAGGAGATAATTTTGGTATTTTAACATGTGGAACTGGCAATTCAAAGCCCTCATGGCTAAAGTGGAAGAAGTATACACCTTCTTTCCCCATCTATCCAAAGCCCTTGCCTCTTTATCAGGAGGAACAGGATTTTTAACAACAGAAGCCTTAACACCTTTAGGCCCCTGAGAAACAGTTTCTGGGTCTGCCCTAGGACTCTTAAAAAGATACTTATGAGCTTCAGGCACCCTATAATACCTATCCGGTTTAACTGGGGCAGGAGGCAAAGAATCAGGGTTCAGGGAAGCCTCTGCAAAAACATCTTCCACCACATCCAGAACAGGAGGTATAGCTAAAGGCCTATGCTGGGGTAGAAACAAAAATTCCCTAAGCCTTTTCCTGGAATCAGAGAAATCTTGACCTTCCCATTTAAAATGCTCCCTCATGGAATGAAGAGTCTCTGAAAGAAAAATCCTCAGGAGGAGAAGCCAAGGAGTAGAATCATCTACATCAGAATCAGAATAAGGAGGATACTCCTGTAAGTCTTCAGTCAAAGACTCAGAAGCCTCCGAACACTGCTCAAAACTCTCAAGCTCAGGTTCCACCCTAGGCCTCTTATCAGGAGGGGGCATAGAACCTCTAATCAAAGTAATCAAATCTTCTGCCATTTTAAGCATATGTTTCCTAGGCAGAGACCCTGAAGAACTAGGAGAGACACCCACTGAAGTTAAACCTGGCCTGCCTCTCGAAGAAGCCTTGGAAACAGAAGGGGAGGGCCTAACCACCTTAGGAAGGGAGGGGAGAACAGCTACCTGAGAAGCCCCTTCAGCCTGGCCTACCTCCTGAGAGGACACATCTTGTAACAGTAAAGTCTCTCCCTGAGACTCCAAAGAAACTTCTGGCAGAACCTCCGGCTCCACCGAGCCCTCTAAAGAACCGACGTCCGGGACAGACGGTTCTTCCAACCTAGGCTTTGCTGCTTTGTCCTTGCGCTTTTTAGACGAAGCGGGCGTCGGAGCATCCGACGGCATTTTATAATTACAACGCTTCCCAAAAACTAACCTGGCACAGTCTAATCTTCTCTTTATAGTGCGTTTGTTAAATCTAGCACAAGAGCGACATCCAACAACGTCGTGCTCAGGCCCTAAGCAAGGTATACACAAGGTATGGTAATCCCTATGAGGTATCTGTTTCCCACAAGAAATACAGTTATTCACTTTTTCTGACATCCGGTTAAATACTGAGGCAAGAAAAAAACAAAATATTCCCTAACGGGGTACTTAGCCAACTTTGATTCGGTCTGAAACTCCGACTTCAGAAAATTTCAGAACGCCAACCTGCACTCGCAATACTGCTTCTGCATCGGACCATGCGGCAAAAAAGACTGAGGATATGACGTTGGTCATGCGCATTTGTACCCTGACGTCCTGACGTCAGACTAATGCGCCTTGACCGACGTCAGCCTTATACTTTGGTATTCGGGCCGACTGGGACAGCGACTACCCCAAGTGTTAGGACTGCAGCAATGTGAGATGAAGAACATCTGTCCAGTTCAGAACATTTCCATCATAAAAGTCTACTCAAGCTTCTACAGTCCACTATTATCAGTAAATATGCACAATTCTACAGTCCACCATTATCAGTAAATATGCACAATCTCTGAAGTAGTAAAAAAGTCATCTAAATAATTCCACGTTAAATAAATCTGTAATGAAGAGGTTGCTGCTAGCAGTCACCTTTATATTTCATGGTTTCATCGAACAATAAAGTGTCTGATGCCCCTGAGGAATAAATTGCCTAAATTACATTAAAAATAAGCTAGCAATATTGCAATAGGAAATGGATGGCAAACTGATAACAGGCTCATAATTAGTATCGTAACTTTCAGTACGGCAGCATTCACCCCTTATGGGAGTAGAACCAACAACCTTCTGCATCAAAAGCAAGCACACAGCCTGTTGTGCTATTAGCACTAAACTTCTCTTCCCCTGCAGCTCTCAGCTCCTTGTAAAATCTACTCAATACTCAACTGCATCTCAACTTCGCAGCACAAGAAGTCTAGAAAAAGCCAAATTTATTGGGGTGGGTCAAAAGGGCAAAAACCAGGGACACATTAAACATTGCTTGTATAATCTTGGAAAGCTGCTAGAATAAAATGCTGTGTTACCACCATACATTTTACTGCCAAAGTCCCTGTGCAAAAAAGAGCCAGAACAACATACCACTATGCCAAATCACCTGCTTTGTGAAAGAAAAATGCTGTGTTACCACCGTACATTTTACAGACAAGGTCCCTGTGCAAAACAGTCAAGAGCAACATACCACTACGCCAAATCAGCTGTTTTGTGAATGAGAGGAAGACTGAAACTTAAATGGCTATCATTTAATGAATTCAGTTCTCACCATAGCTGTCAACCTCTTAGCACAAACCTGGACAAACCCAGTAATGAGGGAATACAGCCCTCAAACATATTCAGTGAATTCAGTTCTTGCTATAGCTGTCAACCTTAGCACAAAAAACCTGGACAAAGCCACTAACGGTATTACAGTCCCAAAAATAAGGAAAAATTTCAAATAGTCATCTTATAAACTTAAAATTGCTATAATAAAAGGTTGTGTTACTATATATTTATTGCTAGAATAAAAAGTTGTTTTACTACGTATTTTCTGAAGACTATGAAGTCTGAAATTCAAATGTCTGTCAATTTTACTTCTGATGGAACAAAAACAATTTTCAGCAGAGGCCCAGGGAGAAATACTGTAGACACGTCTTTGTAAAATGGCAGGATACCAGAGCAAATCCACGCAAACACAGAGATAAGATGCAGACTCCACAAAGAAAGCACCACAGCCAAGAATCAAACCACAAATCCTGTAGCTATGAGGCAACAATACTGCCACTGCACCATCAAATATGTAAGAAATTAAACATTCAGAAACCTGAAGTCTGAAATTCAAATGCCTGTCAATTTTACTTAATATTTGTTAATCAGGACAGTCTGACTTGGAACAAAAAAACAATTTTCAGCAGAGGCCCAGGAAGAAATAATGCAGACATGTCTTTGTAACATGGGAGGACACAAAAGCAAACCCACACAAACACAGGGAGAAGATACAGACCCCACAAAGAAGGAACCCCAGCCAAGAATCAAACCTGAGAACCTGCAGCTGTGAGGCAACAATGCTACCAGTGCACCATCAAATAAAAGCAAACCCACACAAACACAGGGAGAAGATAACAGACCCCACAAAGAAGGAACCCCAGCCAAGAATCAAACCTGAGAACCTGCAGCTGTAAGGCAACAATGCTACTACTACACCATCAAATATCAAGCATTGCAACATTTACAAACCACAGATATTATAACGAAATAACAGACCCCCACAAAGAAGGAACCCAGCCAAGAATCAAACCTGAGAACCTGCAGCTGTGAGGCAACAATACTACTACTACACCATCAAATATCAAGCATTGCAACATTTACAAACCACAGATATTATGAGGAACAGATCAGATCAAATATGAGGCAAAAATCTGCATTTTTTTTACAAATGGTGGTGGGTAGGGAACTCAAGTCTTTAACACCTGCAAAAAGGGTTCAAGCCTGAGGTATTCCCTACCACACCACCATGAGCACCTGGGGCATTTTCACACACACACACACACACACACACACACACACACACACACACACACACACACACACACACACACACACCAGCTTGAAAGCATAACTTCAAACACACACTTCCCTACATTCAAACAGTAAAAAGCACCATAATTAACACACTTACCTGTCCTGGCTGTCCATTCTCCATAACATACATCCAAATGCCCGCGCAATAATCCAAAGACCCGTGAGATCCGACGAAACCCCTTCCCGACGAGAGACTCAATTCCAGACTGCTGGTGTTGCACCCCGATGCGTTTTCCCAGCGAGTCTGTGCACTTTAAAAGTGCACAGACGTCTCCTATGTTTCCCTACCAGGACTGCTGGACTGCATGGAGCATGAACAGTAGTCTGAACTACTGCGCATGCGCGAAGTCCGCGAATTTTAAAACTTTTTTTTTCTTTTTTTTTTTTTTAATTTCTTTTTACTTCTTTTTGTTGAGGGGGCTGAAGTCCGGCAGTCCAATAGCACGGGCCGCCCCTGTTTCTATTTCAGTGTTTCATCTACAAATTCAGTGCCTGCTGGCTGCCCTTAAACAATAAATTGCCCGTGTTACATTTAAAAAAATGCTAAGCTTGTATATTGCAATAGGAATAAGTGGCAAGTGGAAACACAGGTTCACAGTTACTAGACATCTCATCCAAAGGAGGACATGCTCAGGACTGCAACACTCCACCCCCTTAAAATACAAATCTACATGCTGTGGGAGTAGAACCTATAGCCCTCTGCATCAAGATGCAAGAATGCTACTTGCTGTGCTGCTAACACTGCTTTAAAATGATATACCACAATAGTGATACCATTTGCTAAAGAAAACAGTTGCACATTTTAAGCAGACTTAGCATGAGCAGCAGTAAACTTCTCTTCCCTTGAAGCTCACAATTCCTTGAAAATGCACTTGAATATAAATTCACCTAACTCTTAACTAGGGCATTTCACTCTCTCACACACCTCAACCTCTTAGTGCAAGAAATCTGGACAAAGCCCAACATAAATAGGGACAGATTATAAATATTGTTCTCATGAACTTAGAACATTGCTAGAATAACAGGATTTATGTTAGTATGCATTTTTCTAAAGGATATGACATCTAAAACTCAAATGTCTGTCATTATTTAGCAACTTCAATCCTTTTTAGGAGGAATATGGGGCAAAACTCTAGACATTCTTTAAAAACCTGGACAGCTGAGGGGTATGCTACCTCCTCCTTATACAGACACACATATGCACTTGGCTATTTTGTCTTCTGCTACTGATTAAGGTTAGAAGTACAACTTCAGAAGCTCCACCAGAGGTTTTCTGCAAAAAGAGTTACAGTGACATGACCTGTCAACATTTCTTACTAGTATCATACTCATTGGAGTCTTGTACCAGTGTAGTCCTGCTGCCTCTATTCCATCTAGTATAATTATTCCATTCCCTGGTGAACTTTCTCTATACATTTACTTCTTTATACTCATATATAACAATGTTCTACACATGCTTCCTATAATGTTTCTCTATATCCCTCCTTTCAAAAATTTACCTGTATATTCCCTTATAGCTCCTTTTCTTTCTTTACTAACTCAATAATGTTTAGTTAGGTTAATGCCTGCCTTACAGGCTCAGTATCTGTGACTTTAGGACTCCCTGTGTTATGAGGTGGTATGCTTAACTTGCTGAGTGTGCTTTGTGGTTTCGGTTACTGTTCATAAATGTTTTATCTTCTCAGCAATCTCCTAGCAAACAAGCTATTTTCAATACAACTTTGGCTTAAAAACAAAAAAACTACACAACTTTAAGAGAATTTCAAAGAAGCACCAAAGAGACCAAAGTATTCATGTTTCGTGAGGGTCTGCAGCTGGTGTCCACTGCTCTAGTGACTGGTGACATTAAAAAAAAAAAAGAGGTGTGGGGAATGTTTTTTATTTTATGAGCTACTAGAATCTTTCATAAAAGCTGCAGCATTCAGTAAATAAAAGGCATAAAATGAAAATGTAGCAAATAAAATGTCAAACTAGCAGAGTATGATTACAGTACGGCAACAGAAAGCGAAACAAGAAAATTCAGAATTTCAGATCAAGGCTAGACATTATAGTTCTTGTAGCAGGACTGACGTATACATTGCAAAGCGTTTTTAAAAAGAATAACTCATTTGAGATAATCTTACTTTTGTGAAGTCCAGTAACCATAACATAGTGTAATGCAGTGTTATTAAATACACAACATAAAATAAACCTAAAGTAGTAGACTGCATAATAAAACATGCTGCATCTAAGGTTTTAATTGATAAATTAATTAGAATTCAGGGTAAACAATTCCTTATCACCAGTGCCAATGAGCATAACCTGAACACAATGTGTCTAAATCCACTGCTGATTTAGTTATATTTTTTTTATCACTGCATTTGTTTCTGAAACCTTGTTTTTAACAATGCAGTGATGCATTCCATACCACTATTTTGATCTAGGGTCTGCAAACTTGCCTAGTCTATCCCGATCAGCTGCTTGCACACTCCAAGCTATACCAGGCATTGATATCTACTAGTACTACTACTACTTCTAGTGGATTAACTGAAAGCTGCTACAGCAAGGGGATTAAATATTTTACTCTTTCCTTATAAAAAGCTATTTTGATGGATTAATATGGTTCAATTCTATTTACCATGGATATCAGTTAAAACATTTTTCTAACACTGAATGTGTGGCAGACTCTTGATGTAGAACTTTGAGGAACAAGAACTTTTTAAGACCCAACATGAGGAACATTCCTCCTGATGAGGTACACTTGAGAGGTATAGTTCAACATGAGGCAGTCATATGCATCATGTGCAGAGGTACTATTAGGTATTTACATTGTGCGACAAGGCTGAGTGGCGAAATAGTAAGTTTGCTGAGAAAATCAATGAAGCAAAACCAAATTAAAGAAATAAATAAAATATTCACTGCTAAAAAAGAACACTGGTGATATCGAACAGGAACCCATAAAACAAATTTTAAACTTAAGACAATGGATCATGCCAATACATAATAAACTTTTTTTTTCACTTTTAGTAGAGTATCTGTTACACATGTACCAAAGGACAAACTTGGAACTGTTCCTATAGTAATCAGTTTCTATTTGCAGAACTAAGCATTTAATCTGAAGTTAGAACTACAGGAACCAAGAGGTCAACACTTCAATCTGATTGGTAATCAAGAGGGAAAGTGAGTTTTTATCTGAAGCAGACACATTTTCTTTCAAATCTGTATGCTACCTCACCTGTCTTTTTAAAACAATAATCTGAGATGCTTTTCTGATTTTCTTTGTATTCTTAAATAGTGGCTTAATTCACAGGCATTATTAGCAGTTATTTCTCAAAGTGACTACTAAAGCAGTGTTTATAGTTTATACAAAAAAATGTTTCCTTGTCACTAAAATTATCAATGATTTAGCACGTTAATAATTCCCCACTCACTTTCCTGTGATGTCCTGTCTCATGAAATCATTCCTATTTCTTTCAGTATACCTCAGCTGTAGGTCTTGAAGGCGCCAAAGCGGTATAGTTGAGACTTGTTAGCCTAACAAGTGAGCCTGTCTGTACCATTTTGGCGCCTTCAAGCCCTACAATTTCAGAAAAAATATTACCTTAGTGGTCAACACAGTGTCGATCGCTCAAACACGAATTCCTGCAGTTCTCTGAGTGCTAACCTTGGCTCGGTTTAGCACTCCAGGAATCCAGGTTGTCCAACAAATAATCTTTTTTTTTTTTTTTCTCACAAGCATGATTCAGTGAAGAAATTCTCTATTGAAACTTTCACAGTAACGCATCTAACTACAAGGGAGATGCAGATGGAGGAGCAATTTGTGATCGTCATACAGATCACCTGACCGCAACCTCCAATCACATCTCCAATGCACATTTCACTGACACACAGTGCAGTCACAGTTAAGCTATTGATCGTGGAAAAAAATGCACGGACTGTACATAATCTTTTCCACGATCGACAGCTCAAAAATGTTTCAGTGCAAGCTTCACTTAGTAGTTAAAATATAATACAGTGTAGGACAGATACTGGGATTGACAACTTTAAAAAGGGGGTGGCGGCGCCCATGCCTAAATCCGCCACCGATGCAAAGGGCGTTCGTAAAGAGGAATGCCCTTTAAAAAAAAACTTTTTTTTTTTAAATTAAAATAAAATCAGCCGGTTCCAGGGGGGTGCAAGTGCACCCCCTTGCACCTGCCTGCGGGCGCCCTTGTTTACAGATATATGCAAAAGAGAACTTCTGCGGTGGATTAATTCAAGCCAAGTTTGACAAGGATGCCCATTTATTACCCCTCAGCCCAAGGCCACAGTGACCATGGATGCTTCGCAGTTTGGGTGGAGGGCATTGCCAGGGAAAGACAGTTCAAGGCACTTCATCCCCAACACAGGCCAATCTGCAAATAAATTTTTCAGAGATGAGGGCAGTGCTACTGGCACTGTAAGCATTTCAGGACTCTCTACATCTAGGAACAACTGAGATTCAGGCGCTTCTACTTCTACGATTAAAGTTCAACTGGCAGCCATTTCTAATTTTCACAATGGATTCCAGGGATCATCCATTGCTTCACCTAGACTTTGCAAAGCCTTTTTAAAGGGTGCCCCTCTCTCAAAGTCTCCTTACAAGAACCCTACTCCTCATTGGTACCTCACTTTACTGCTGCATGCTTTGACACAATCCCCTTTTGAGCTGGCCTCTACATGTGACATGAAGTTCCTTTCTTGGAACACTATTTTCCTAGTGGCCATTACCTCAGCTAGAAGAATTTCAGAAATTCAGGCACTCTCATCCAAGCCGCCATATTTGATCTTTCACAAGCACAGAGTTTCTCTGAGGACCAATCCACATTTCCTGTGTCTGAAACCAACTTTAATCAGTGCATTAATCTTCCAGTATTTTTCCCAAATTTTTCTAACAAGGGGGAGTGCACACTGCATTTGTTAGATGTTCACAGACAAAGTACAGTTGTGTACACTTACCATAAATGTAGATGTTCAGGTGTATTCACTGTTGCAGTCATCACACTTGGGTTATCTGCCTGCAGGTAGCCCTCAGTCGGCACGAATACCAGAGTCTTAGGATTTCTGCGTTGGATGCCATCTCCTATTCTATGATGTCAGGTCGTCAGGGGTATAAAACATGCTGCCGATGCCATTACATCAGTTTTTCATGCCCCAGATGTCAGGATCCCCCAAAATAGGAAGCAATTACATGGTGTGGAACACCTGCAGTAAAAAGTAAATACCACAGCCATTAGATATGGCCAAAAAGAGTAAAGGTAGAAAGCACAGAGAAGTCAGGGGGTGGAGGGAAGGTAACCAGGACTGCAACAGTGAATACACTCAACCATCTACATTTATGGTAAGTGTACACAACTGTACTATGTTCTTAGTGTTTCACTGTTGCAGTCATCATACTTGGGTTGATTCCCAAAGCTGAGGAAGGGTGGAGGCAGTCAATAAGTATTAGGGCTGGCTACCAGGCCTTGCAAGACTGCTGTGGCAAATCCAGCTCTGGATTTAGAAAAGACAGTTAAGTGATAATGCTTGGTGAAGGTGTGTACAGAACTCCTGGTTGCAGCTTCCAGGATGTCCCTGGTAGGGACTCCCCTGAGAAATGCTGTAGAGGTTGAGGTAGGCCTAGTGGAATGAGTTTTGATCCCCTGTGGAATAGGTTTTCCATGGTGTTTGTAGCAGAAATGGATGCAGTGTGCTATCCATTTGGAAATGGTTTGCTTTGAAATGGCCTTGCCCTCTGCTCCTGTAGCAAAGCTGACTAGCAGCTGGTCATTTTTTTCTGAAAGTCTTAGTCCTGTCAAGGTAAAACCTGAGCTGTCTGTGCACGTCCAAGGAGTGCAGGATCCTTTCCCCTTTATTCTGATGATTAGGGAAAAAGGTTGGTAAATGGATGAATTGGTTTAAAGCCACACTGGATACCACCTTGGCCAAAAATGATGGGTTAGTCCTGAGGGAAACCCTGTCCACATGGAAAATAGTGAAGGGTTCCACAGCCATAAGAGCCTGTAACTCAGACACTCTTCTTGCTGAAGTGATGGCTAGAAGTAAGGCTGTTTTCCAAGAAAGGAATTTTAACTCTGCTGTAGCAGCAGGTTCAAAAGGGGGAAGTGTGAGCTTCTCTAGTACAAAGTTAAGGTCCCAGGCAGGAGTGGGAGCTCTCCTTGGGAGTCTTAAATTGTTAGCTGTCCTCAGGAACTGTTTGATCAGAGGGTGAGGGAAGAGGGGTGGCTCAGTATTGTAATGAGCTGAGATGGCAGAGGCATGAATCATAATTGACGAAAAGGGTAGGCCTTTGTGGAGTAGCTCTGCCAGGTAATCTAGGATTTGAGGTAAGGTGGGCACGGCTGTGTCCTTTCCTTGAGACTGGCTCCAAGAACAGTATCTTTTCCACTTTTCTGAATAGGATTTCCTAGTACTATGCCTCCTGGCCTCAAGGATGACATCCAGCACCTGTTTGCTGAGGGGTGCTGGTGGAGAATTCAGGGAATAAGCCAGGCTGCAAGGTTCAGGGTTTGCAGATGAGGAAAAAAAAATCTGTCCCTCCTGCTGGGACAGCAGAGAGGGGGTCTGATGTAGGTGCCAGGGTGGCACTACTGTCAGGCTGCGTAGGAGTGGGTACCAGTGCTGGCGTGACCAGTCTGGTGCAGTAAGGATTGTCCTTGGCCTGTCCTGTTTGATTTTGAGTAGTACTTTTGAGAGGAGGGGCAGAGGGGGAAAGGCAAAGATTGAGAGGTTTTCCCATGTAAAGGATAGGGCATCCACTTTCCATGCTTGGCTGTGGGTTTTTCTGGTGCAAATTTTGCTCAATTGATGTTTTTTGGGGAAAGCAAAGAGGTCCACCTCTGGTGTCCCCCACCTGTGGATTAGAAGTTTGAATGAGTTGGGTTCCAGTTTCCACTCATGTGGGTCCAGTAGATTTCTGAATTTTGTTTGCCTGGCAGGAATTGAGCTTGCAGGTGCACTTGATTGCTCAAGGCTGTGTTCCACAGGGCCGTAGCTAGCCTACAGAGTGGGTAGGAATGAGTTCCCCCCTGCTTGTTTATGTACCACATAACTGTGGTGTTGTCGGTCTTTATCAAGAGTTGTCCTGAAGGATAAGGTATTTGAAGGCTGTTAGTGCATTCTGTACAGCTAAGATTTCTTTTTGATTGATATGCAGGTGAATCTGTCCTGGGCTCCGTTTGCCTGCCATGTGCACCCCCCATGCATAGTCTGATGCGTCTATTGTCAGGGTTTGGGCACTGAGGGGTTGAGTGAAAGGGAGTCCCTTGTTGTGGTTGCAAGCCTCTGCCCACCAAAGGAACTCTGTCCTTAGACAAGGAATGATAGGAATCAGTGTTTCCAGGTCCTGAGAATGTGGACACCAGCGACCTTTTAAGTACCATTGAAGTTTCCTCATATGCAGTCTTGCATATGGAATTAGTAGAATGCATGAGGCCATGAACCCTAGGGCTTGAGGTATTTTTCTTACAGATAGCTGGGTTTTGGTGGGCAGTAGTTTGAAGTAATTTGTCAAATGAACCTGCTTTTCTGGAGTGAGGAATGCCATCTGGGAAGTTGTGTTCAAGCTTGCTCCAAGGAATACAATCTTTTGGCTGGGTACCAGATGTAATTTCTTTTTGTTGATGGTATACCCCAGAAAAAATAGGAGTCTCTTTACAAACGTCAGGTGCTGAAGTAGCAATTCCTGACTGTCCGCCTGAATCAGGCAGTTGTCCAAGTATGGGTAAATTTGAATATTTCTCTTCCTGCAGTATACAATGGCTGGAGCTGGGCACTTTGTGAATACCCTGGGTGCAGTAGATAAGCCAAAGAGAAGTGCAGAGAACTGACAGTGCATAGAGCCTGCCCTGAAATATAGATATGTCCTGCAAGATTCCCTTATGGGGATATGCAGATAAGCTTCTTTTAAGTCTAGGGTGACTAGCCAGGAGTCCTTGGCTAGCATAGGCAACAGCTGTTGGAGTGTAAGCATTTTGAATTTTGGTACCACCAGGAAGGTGTTGAGAATGGACATATCCAGGATAGGACACCAAGAGTTCTCTTTTCTGGGTACCAGGAACAGTCTAGAGTAGAAACCCTGTCTCCTTTGTTCTACTAGAACAGGTTGAATAGCTCTGATACTGAGAAGAGAAAGTACTTGCTTTTGAGCCACTGCCTGCTGGTTTGGAGGAAGGTCTGGCAACCCACTTGGGGTTAGCAGTGAGTTGAAGTAGAATCTGTATCCCTGGGATACAATGTTTAGGACTCATTGGTCCTGGGTAATGTACTTCCAGTTGTCTGCATGCAGGGTGAGTTTTCCTCCTAGGGGTGCAAGTACTTGGGGCATGGCTGGGAAGGATGACAGACAAGTCACTGTGAACTTTTTCCATTAGGGGGTGGCTTACCACTCTGGTTTTGAGGTGGGAGCACTCCATTGTTAAGATCTCTGCATACCCTGAGACTGTAGTCTTAGTGGTCTGTTGCCCCTGGGTTTGGACTGAGAAGGTCTGGGAGGAACTGGAAAGGACCAATTTTTAGAAGGCCAATGCCTATTGAATCTAGATGGCTGTACCTGTAAGAAATCTTTAACAGTTTGCATAGACTTAGCTTTTTCCTCCATCTTTTTAAGAACAACTTCTGCTTTAGTGCCAAACAAACATTCTTGGTTTAATGGAGCATCTAGTAATTTTGCTTTCACATGGTCTGGCAAGATTTGTTCCTTCAGCCAAGCATGTCTTCTCAGTACAGACACAGTGACAGCAGCCCTGCAAGATACTTCTAAGGCATCAAAACCACACTGCAAAATATGTTTACTAACTTGGTTTGCAGAATGCATTAACTCTTGTAAATCTTTATTTTCTGTACGATCAGGAATCAACATTTTTTGTTTAATTAGTTCCATAATATGCTGCTGGTACTTCAACATGTGTAACTGTTAATTTAAAGCCCTGATGGCAAGAGTTGCAGAGGTATATACATTCTTACCACATCTGTTTAAAGCCATGGAATCCCTGTCTGAAGGGGTAGGGTTTTTGGCTGTAGTAGCCTTAATACCTTTAAGTCCCTGGGAAATGGTCTCTGGATCTGCAGTGGAATTTTTAAAGAAAAACTTGTGATAGTCAGGTACTCTGTAGTACCCGTCAGGCTTTCTAAGAGCAGGAGGTAAAGTATCGGATAAAACTGGATTCCATGAAGACATCATCCATAATATTCAGGACAGGGGGTATAGTTAGAGACCTGTGCTGAGGCAAGTCTAAAAATTATCTGAGTCTCTTTTTGGACTGTGGGTAGTCCTGGCATTCCCAGCGGAAATGGTCTCTTAAGGTATGCAAGGTTTCAGCGAAAGAAATGTCCTCTGGATGGGAGGCAGAGGGAATGGAATCCTCTGCATCTGAATCCTCATAGGTAGATAGGGGCATGTCCTGGTAATCAGAGAGATCAGAGTCATAGGACTCATGGTCCGTAGAATCAGAAGGAAAATCAATTCTTTATCTTTTAGAGGGGGAAGGCTGGCTTCCCCTAATTAAAGTCTTCAGTCATACTAAGCATTTGTTTCTGTGGCATGGGAGATTGAGACTGCACTTTGGTCGTCGGTTTTCTAGGCATAGTGCGAACTCTGGGCCTGAGAAACTCAGTAGTTTTAGTCAGAAACAAAGTAGTTGGTTTAATACGAACATCGGAAGGTCTGAATACATCCTCAGAAGGCGGTGCCTGCACAGCGGCTCCAGACCCATCCAAGGTAGATACATCTGCAGGTTCCATAATCGAAGAAGCATTTCGCAGCATACAGGACTCCGAATGAGTCTCAGTAGAGGCCTGTGAATCTGTAGAAGTGGGTATCAGGGGCTGCGAAGGCACCTCACTGAGTACTGGCGGACTGGCGACTATCTTAACGGAAGCATCGTCGGCAGTTTTGGACCTATGCTGTCTCTGTCTTTATCCTTACGTTTTTTCAGAAGATTGGTAGTCAGATGGCTTATCGAAGCCATTTCGGAATACGGAGAACGAGAGCGGAAGAATTTAGAGACAAAGATAGCCCGACGAATAGTTTGGGTGTTAAACAAGGCACAAAATCGACAGCGAGGAACGTCGTGATATGGGCCTAAACAAGTGACGCAGGTAGAATGAAAATCTCTATGAGGTATTTGCTTTCCACAGGCCAGACAGTTGTTAACTTTTTCTGACATTGGTTAGAGCAAGAAAAAAGGATCCCCAACAGGGTACTTAGCTTTAGAAGACTTCAGGTTTGAAACTCGAAAAATGAAAATTTCAGGTAGCAGCCGACCGGCACTTGCAAACTGCTTCTGCTTCGGGCTCCTGCACAGCAAGAAATGCTGATGTAATGGCATCGGCTGCATGTTTTATACCCCTAACGACCTGATGTCATGGAAGAGGTGACAACATTCAATGTAGAAATCCCAAGACTCTGGTATTCGGGCCGACTGAGGGCTACCTTGCCGGCAGATAACTCAAGTGTGATGACTGCAACAGTGAAACAGGAAGAACATCTAAGGTTCTACTTTGACAGAACTATGGACATTAATAAATCACACCAGCTGTTTGTTTCCTTTTCACACATCAAGTTGGGTTAGCCTGTTAAAGTAACCTTAGCTAAGTGGATTTCGGACTGTATTTCCTTTGTATGTAACAACAGAGATATTGCCTTACCTGTACAATTAAAAGCACATTCAACTAGAGCAGTAGCTACTTCAGCTGTCCTCCACTCAAGAACTTCTATGGATGACATTTTTGCAGCTGCAACTTGGGCATCTTCCCATACCTGTGTTACTCATTACAAATTAGATCTGATCTCTAAGGGTTAGAGCATAATTTGGCTCAATGGTGCTCAGGAATATCCTTCCATGAGTCCACTCAGGGTTCCAAATAGCTAGGGACTCTGTCCCACATGTGATGACAGGATGAAGACTGACAACTTCAGATAAAGAAGTTATGCCTTAACATAACGTTCCAATTGGGTTGTCCATCTTTATCTGTCATCAACTTCCCTCCCTCCTTCCCTGGCCAGACTTCCTGGAAGAACAGACACTCACCTGAATGTTTCCTTTTGGAACATTCCTTCAATCCAGATATGGTATCCTTCATTGCATTTATGTCTACTTCTATCATAATCAAACTCGATCTGAGGTAATCTGCCTGCAGTATTATGCGTAAGGGATGTGCTTGAGAGTTTGAGTCCACAAGCTGTAGTAACAGCCGAGTCAGTTCTGAAGGATCGGAACCGAACCCACAGGTGATGACAGATGAAGATGGGCAACTCAGATGGAATGTTATGGTAAGACATAACTTCTTTTTTAGTACTGAAAGGGGCCTGTATGAAGCTGGATCTGATATACCCTCTTTAGGTATTACAGCTACCACTACTTTCTTCCAGGATGTTGGTACTTCTCTTCCTCTTAAAATACTGTTAAACAAAACCTCCCAGATCTTTATCATTTTTCCCCTCCTAGCTTCTAAACTTCTGCAGGAATATCATCTCTTCCTGGGGACTTTCCTGTAGATTGATTATACATCACCATTTTTGATCTCATCTCTTCGTATCCTGTTAGTAATTGAACCTCATCTACCTCTAAAATTGGCATATTTAATTTTTCCATAAACATTTACATTTCTACCTTTTTCTTGATTTCCACATTTCTCTGCTTTATACATACTTTCATAGAACTTCTGAAATATTTCTAATACTTCTACAAGATCTCTTACCTTCCTTGATATAAGCTCCCTAAGCTTGGTGACAGCCCTTTCTCCCTTCTGTTGCCCGAGTTGCTGTGCTAAAAGTTTTTGTGCTCTAGACTTATTATCAAAAAACAGCTGCTTAACATCAATCTTTTTAAACTCATGCTTATTATCAAACTAATCCCTTATTTTCTGTTTAGCATTCTGCAGTTGCTCGTCTTCTTGTTCTTAGCCACAAATTATTATATTTTCTTAAGTTACTTACTTTTACATTAAATTACATTAGAGTGATGTAACAGAATTACCTTCATTTGCTTTTTTAATGCATTTACTATTCTGCTGCTTCTCCATTCCTCTATTCTCCTGTCTCTTTTCCCATATATGCCATGACTTTCTAAAGTCTTCACAATTTCATAAGTACTAGGCAATCAGTCTGCAGACCATTACAAGCCTAGTCAAAAAACAATATTCAAAAGTTCCTTCTAGCCTTAATGAGGGCAATACAAGGCAGATTGGGGGGTGGGGGTAGATTTGAGGATACCCATCCAAATATTTCAGTTTGCCTTGAAGGTGTCAAAGGTGCTGCTCTACTTGACATGTAGCTGACGTTTGTTGCAGGGATAAGGGATATGTTCCCTCTCCTTTTCCACCACTATTCAATTAGTACATTCCAACATCCTTAAACTCAGTGAAAATATTCACCCAAATGCTCTACCAAACATTACTATAGCATCTCTTCCCATAATAAATTAACAGCACACAGTACAGCTAACAAACCTTCTGAAATTAAACTTTTCAATCTCATTTTCAGGACTTCTGCAACAAAGTAACTGAAGTTCATTTATGGATACATCTATATTCCTGTTATATTCTAGTACTAAAGGAAATCTGGTTAAAAAATCCCACATCTGCCAGGATACTGTGTCCACAGAACTGACCGCAAAAATAAAAGGGATTTGTTGCTGTCATATACCCTAACACTTTTTTGTGGGGGTATACTTTTTGTACCTCTGCTTGATTCTGATGGCATTCCCAGTGACCCATGTCTATCACCAATTCTGCTGATTATTCCAATCTACCTCCGAACTAACACCAAGTTTTGAACAGGGCTGACATAGATCTTCAGGGCATCCTGGGGGTGGCACTGCCCAACATCTACTTTTTTTTCCACTTAAAGCCTAACCCTGGTTTCCCCTCCCTCACTCTAGTTACTTGGCTGAATCATGGGGGCAGGTGTGCAGCATTTCAACTTGCTTCCACAGATGCCAAGCCATGTCCCCACCCTATTCCCTCTTAGACTGCACTTGCTCTGCATAAATCCTAGCCTTTGCCAAGGACGTCAAGGGGAATGACAATGTAACCATCTCCTACCGTGGAATAGGTACACCCTTGCCTCTCTCTGCCGCTCTGTCAGATGCCTCCCCTGGGCTATTGGCATCGCTTAATCCCTCTAGGTCACAGAAGTTGCTCATATACCTTAACACTCTTGATCTAACAAGTTATCCCAATTCAGTCCCACAGTTTTCAAATGAAGAAATTCTAGTCACATTGCTACAACTTAGCAAACACAAATCCTTATGCATTATTTCCCTGTACATTCCTTTAAAGAATAACAGCAACCAGTGCACTCTTGTACATACACTGTTTTGGACTATGTATTCTTTATCCCACAAAACCATCCCATTAGATGCTGTAAATGTGAACTGGTCCTCCTCTGACTAATGATCCCCATCTCTGTACACCAATCTATTTGGCTTTTCACATCAAAATAGCATCCCTATTAAACACAATAAAGCTGCAGGTACAGAATCCATTTTTGACTAGATACTAACTTCGAATCTGGATCAGGCCGCAGTGATGCAGCGGTTAGCGTTGTCGCCTCACAGCAAGAGGTTCTCCCGTTCGATTCTCAGCTGGAGCGTCTTCGGTGCGGAGTCTGCATGTCCTGTAAGCAGTCGAATGACGTCTAAAAACCAGAAACAAAGCTTGCTTTGGGAATCCAAATGAAGGACTGAAACCAGATAAACCTCCTTTATTCAAAGCGAGTGCCAAACACAGAACATTAACGCCACAAGAATAAATACGTTTTCGACCCTGGTATACCTAGGTCTTCTTCAGAAAAGCTGAAATCCATTAAAGACGTGCCTTTTATACAAAATTAATTAATCAAAATCATCAATTAGCCAATGAAAATCAGCCTCATTTAAAAATATATCAACTTTTAAAAACAGGTGAAATCTTCACTTGTAGTAAAAACATATACCATATTCCTAGTAATCTTAATTACAGTTAAAACAGTTTAAATTTCTAACAATGATTATAACAAAAGTAAATATATAATAATAAACTGTAAACAGAATAAATATACAAGATATAAAAAATATATATGAATGTACATAAAAAAGGAAACCTTTCCTTATTTTAAAACCATGTTTACTTTGATGGTATAAATATTGTGTAACTATGCCCCCTTGTGGTAACAGTAAAAAACTTCATAGTTTAGCTGCCCTAAGCTTGAGAACTGAAGAGATGGAAAGTGTATCATTGAGACCTAGGGGTTTAGTCAAATCCAACACTATTTGCCAAAAAAGTTCCTTGTATTCTAGTTTGGCTTCCCACATACCACCCCTGATCTCTTTTGGAACAATTTCCAGGACAAAAAAACAAAAAAGACGCTTGAAGACATTTTAAAGTGTGTCTATACAATGCATTTTTGTTATATTGTTTCCTAATTTCATATAAATGCTCATATATGCGGTTCTTCAACTTTCTTTCAGTTTTTCCCACATAGAAAGAACCGCAAATTTTACACGTAGCAATGTATATAACTCCTTAAGTATTGCAATTGGAAAAGGTGTCACTAGCAATGTTTCTATCTCTTGAAGGTATGGAAATGTGGGTTTGGTTAATTTTACATAAACACACTGTGAACATGCTCCACATTTAAAAGTCCCGTGTCTTCGTAAAGTACCTTTAAGTTTATTTTGCCCATTGAACTCAAACAATTGTTTAAAATTCTGGTCCCTCCTGTATATAAATTTCAAGTTTTTATTTTTAAAAATCTCCAGATCAGAAAATTCAACAAATTTGTTCCATTCCTTGGTGATAACTTCCTTAATAACACCTGAATCACCTGAATAGTAAAAAATAAAAGCTTCACAAAAATTGTCAACTTCACTATTTAATGGGACTACAGGAACTGTATTAGAAGAACCACATCCTAAAATGGGAGAAAATCTGCCATGTCTCCCCTGAATCACTGTCTCCAGCATCTGTTGCAATAAACCTTCCGGGTATCCCCTTTCTCTAAACATTTCTAAAACCTTTTCACTTTCACTATGAAAATCAACATCATTAGATGTCATCCTACTGATCCGAACCAGTTGACCCTTAACCAGGTTCCTTTTCTGAACGTAAGGATGAGCACTTTTGAAGTGAAGATATGAGTTAGAAAATGTTTCTTTGTGAAATATGTTAGATGAAAAACCTTGATTGGTTTTTGTAAGGGTAATGTCCAAATATGTAAGCACATCTGAATTATAGTTGTAATTAAAATCCAAAAATGTGGTAGTACTTTTAATATATTGCAAAAATTCTATAAAAGTGTCATAAGAACCCGTCCAAAAGATAACAATATCATCCAAGAATATCCTGTATAAGCACCAATGTGTTGCAAAGGGGCTCTCAAGGATGAATAATTCTTCCCACTTAGACAAAATAATATTCGCGTAGGTGGGAGTACATTTGGCTCCCATAGCCACTCCTCTAGTTTGTTTGTAAAATTCGCCTTTGAAAAACATGAAGTTGTTATTAAGAATAATATCCATAAAAAGTAAGCAATTATTAAAATCATCATTAGAAAATAGTTTACTGTCCCTCATTTTCTCTTCTAACCATTGTAAACCTGTATCATGAGGGATGGACCCAAATAGGTCAACCACATCCAGTGTAACAAACACCAAATCTGGGGAAAATAGGTGAGATTCAACACATTTTAAAAAGTCCCATGAATCTTTTAGTGAAGTAACACCCTGTTGTGAGAGTTTTTTCAACTTCTCGTCCATAAATTTTGCAAGTGGTGTAGTGGCTGAAACAGCCGAGGAAACAATCATCCGTAATGGAGGGTCAACCTGATCTTTGTGGACCTTGGGTATGCCAAAAGCCGAAGGGACTCTAGGGTGTGTGTTAGACAAAAAATGAAAATTATCCTGAGTGATGGAACTCTCCAAAAGTAAGTCATTCAGGAGTAAATTAATTTTTGAATGAGATACATTCACCTCATTAATAGAAACACTAGAGTATTTGTTGGTGTCATGTAATAAATCATTCATCTTGGACTCATAAGTAATGAAGTCCATCAAGACCGTTCCACCCCCTTTGTCAGGATGCATAATCCTTATACTGGTGTTGTTCCTGAGCTCATTAAACACTTTCCTTTCCTTTCTTCTTGTGTTAAGTTTGGAAAAATCTTGTGTTTAGCTATTGTATTCCTTACTTCCCTTTCTAAAACATTCTCTAGATTCTTTAATTGAGGGTGTAGTGGTGGATTAAAAACACTTTTTCTCTTTAAAGAATTGTTGCCTGAATAACCTTGTTTGTGTGCTTGAAAAATAAGGGCCAAGTTCATTTTCCTCAAAAACAATTTAACATCCGCTATTAACTTGGATAAATTGGCCTTACGCATAGGGATGAACTTGAAACCCTTTGAAAATAAGTCAAAATGTGCTTCTGTCAATTTCAAATTAGTGTAATTAAAAATGTTGTACCCATTAAATTGGAAAGTAAATCCTTGTTGCAAAATGAAGGTATTTGTGTCAGAAATTACCTCCGACTCCACCTGCGGTTGTAACTGTGGTAGTGGACAGGATTCTGTTTGCGAATCCTGTCCGACCTCCTTAAAGTGGGCGGCTGTTCAACTAGAAAGCACTCTTCTTCCCCTTCAAACCCCTCTTGTCTATTGTTTTCAGTTTCATGTAAAGGGTATACTGGGTGGTCCTGGTACGCTTTATAACCTAAGGCAGCAGCAGTTTTAAAAGTCTTTGGTGGGGGGGGGTAAGCATTACCTTCCTTGTAATCTTTTAAGTCTCTTCCCAATTTGTAACTTTCCTCCTCATATTCTTAATGCACCTGTTCTCTATATCTGAAAAAATATCGAAATACAATTTCTTCTCTGTATCAATAGTAAAAACCAAATCATTAATAATGTTATTATTAATAGTTTCTATCTGGTCTAAAAGTGACACCCTAATTCTTTCATTTTCTTTAATGATGGCATCAACCACCTTAAATCCACATTCATCGTAAATTTTAATAAGGTCAGAGTGAAACACAGTATCTTGCGTCACATTATTGGGGAACTTAACAATACGTAGCCCCTTGGGCACAATCTGCTTGTCAAGACATTCTCTCAGGAATGTGCAATCACATCCTAAACGCTTATATTTCTCTAAATAAAAAAACAAATCATCCAAGTTTTCTCTATAAGTTTTAACCACTGGTTCCTTGGATCGAGTAGTGGTATAGGAACCATTAATGGAAAAGCGTTTGTCCAAAAAAGCTTTAAAACCATTAACAGACAAAACAGTAGTAAAGTCACCTTGGTTTTCAAGCGGAGATTCCATTTGCACTTTAGGTTGTTCTTGTGTCCTGTTACCACGAACGGGTTGAGAATGGGAGCGTAGCAACCATGGAAAGTTATTAAATTCGTTTCCTGTATTGGGTAAATGGCCATCCAAAACCTCTTTATTGCTAACACCAAAAGATCGTCGATCAGTCTGTTGGTTCTGTCCAGAAAGCACTAACGGCGGTGTACTGTTTAAACCAGAAGCTAGTTGCAGAGTGGAAGAGCAAGCTGGTGTGAGTAATTCCACCAGCTGCGATAGTTGACCAATCACTTTGCGCAATTCACCCATCCCACAGTGTTTGGGTGATTCAAGTTCGGTTTCACCCTCCGAATTCCCTTCCATCGTATAAATACCAAAACCAAAAAGCGATGGTAAAGTGTGCTTGAGAAACCAAAAACCAGAAACAAAGCTTGCTTTGGGAATCCAAATGAAGGACTGAAACCAGATAAACCTCCTTTATTCAAAGCGAGTGCCAAACACAGAACATTAACGCCACAAGAATAAATACGTTTTCGACCCTGGTATACTAAGTCTTCTTCAGAAAAGCTGAAATCCATTAAAGAAATGCCTTTTATACAAAGTTAATTGAACAAAATCCTCAATTAGCCAATGAAAATCAGCCTCAATTAAAAATATATCAACTTTTAAAAAAACAGGTGAAATCTTCACTTGTAGTAAAAACATATACCGTATTCCTAGTAAACATAATTGCTGTTAAAACACTTTAAATTTCTAACAATGATTATAACAAAAGTATATATATAATAATAAACTGTAAACAGAATAAATATACAAAATGTAAAAAATATATATAAATATACATAAAAGAGGAAACCTTTCCTTATATTTAAACCATGTTTGCTTTGATGGTATAAATATTGTGTAACTATGCCCCCTTGTGGTAACAGTAAAAAACTTCATAGTTTAGCTGCCCTAAGCTTGAGAACTGAAGAGATGGAAAGTGTGTCATTGAGACCTGGGGGTTTAGTCGAATCCAACACTATTTGCCAAAAAAGTTCTTTGTATTCTAGTTTGGCTTCCCACATACCACCCCTGATCTCTTTCGGAACAATTTCCAGAACAAAAAAAGAAAAAGAAGCTTGAGGACATTTTAAAGTGTGTCTATACAATGCATTTTTGTTATATTGTTTCCTAATTTCATATAAATGCTCATATATGCGGTTCTTCAACTTTCTTTCAGTTTTTCCCACATAGAAAGAACCGCAAATTTTACACGTAGCAATGTATATAACTCCTTGAGTATTGCAATTGGAAAAGGTGTCACTAGCAATGTTTCTATCTCTTGAAGGTATGGAAATGTGGGTTTGGTTAATTTTACATAAACACATTGCGAACATGCTCCACATTTAAAAGTCCTGTGCCTTCGTAAAGTACCTTTAAGTTTATTTTGCCCATTGAACTCAAACAATTGTTTAAAATTCTGGTCCCTCCTGTATATAAATTTCAAGTTTTTATTTTTAAAAATCTCCAGATCAGAAAATTCAACAAATTTGTTCCATTCCTTGGTGATAACTTCCTTAATGACACCTGAATCACCTGAATAGTCTAAAATAAAAGCTTCACAAAAATTGTCAACTTCACTATTTAATGGTACTAGAGGGACTGTATTAGAAGAACCACATCCTAAAATGGGAGAAAATCTGCCATGTCTCCCCTGAATCACTGTCTCCAGCATCTGTTGCAATAAACATTCCTAAAACCTTTTCACTTTCACTAAGAAAATCAACATCATTAGATGTCATCCTACTGATCCGAACCAGTTGACCCTTAACCAGGTTCCTTTTCTGAAAGTAAGGATGAGCACTTTTGAAGTGAAGATACGAGTTAGAAAATGTTTCTTTGCGAAATATGTTAGATGAAAATCCTTGATTGGTTTTTGTAAGGGTAATGTCCAAATATGTAAGCACATCTGAATTATAGTTGTAAGTAAAATCCAAAAATTGGTAGTACTTTTAATATATTGCAAAAATTCTATAAAAGTGTCATAAGAACCCATCCAAAAGATAACAATATCATCCAAGAATCTCTTGTATAAGCACCAATGTGTTGCAAAGTGGCTCTCAAGGATGAATAATTCTTCCCACCTAGACAAACTAATATTCGCGTAGGTGGGAGCACATTTGGCCCCTATTAGACACAATAAAGCTGCAGGTACAGAATCCATTTTTGACTAGTTACTAACTTCTAATCTGGATCAGACCGCGGTGATGCAGTGGTTAGCGTTATCGCCTCACAGCAAGAAGTTCTCCCGTTTGATTCTCAGCTGGAGCATCTTCGGTGCGGAGTCTGCATGTCCTGCAAGCAGTCGAATGATGTTTAAAGACATGCAGGTAGGTGCGTGCGGGAATGGGTGTGCCTTCTTTGAAGGTTGGGCATCGGGCTGGCAACTTGGCACCGTAAAAATCCACTGCCAATCATCAGCAAGAAAGTACAGTTTTGTACCTACCATAAATGTAGATGTTCGAATGTCTTCACTGCTGCAGTCATTACACTTGGGTTATCCTGCCGTCAGGTGGTCCCGCAGTTGGCCAGACTTCCAAAGTCTTGGTCCAGCATCGGTTGCTGTCGCCTCCTCCCTGACGTCAGTGCGTCAGGGGTATATAAGAAGCAGCCAATGCCATTTTCTTCAGTTTTTCTGGCCCCAAATGTCAGGTGCCCCCAAAAAGATAGGCAATACATATTGCTTGCAAAACATACAGTCAGGTAAAAACAAAACCTTCAGTAACCAGCAAATACACTACATAGGTAGTATAGTGTAGAAAGTTATAGATAAGACCCAGCTAAGAAAGAGGGGATGGCGGGCGGGTAACCAGGACTGCAGCAGTGAAGACACTCGAATATCTACATTTATGGTAGGTACAAAACTGTACTATGTTCATCGTGTTTCACTGCTGCAGTCATTACACTTGGGTAGAATCCCAAAGTTGAATCAGGGTGGCTGGTTCTATAGAGGATTTGGTGTGGCTATGAGGCCCTGCAGCAGTGCAGTGGCAAAGCCAGCTTTGTATCTAGAGTAAAGAGGCAAGTGATAATGCTTGGTAATGGTGTGCACCGAACTCCAAGTTGCAGCTTCCAAAATGTCTTTGGTAGGTACTCCTTTAAGATAGGCAGTAGAAGTTGCAGTTGCCCTCGTGGAATGTGGTCTAATGTTAGATGGTACAGGTTTCCCATGCTGTGTGTAGCAGAACCGGATACAGTGTCCTATCCACTTTGAAATGGTCTGCTTTGAAATAGCCTTTCCCTGTGATCTTGCAGCATAAGATACAAACAATTGTTCAGTTTTTCTGAAAGCTTTTGTTTTGTCTAAATAGAAGTGTAATTGCCTGTGTATGTCCAAGGAATGTAGAATTCTCTCCCCTTTATTCTGGGGATTTGGATAAAATGTTGGCAAGTGAATAGTTTGGTTAAGAGCCACACTGGATACCACCTTAGGCATAAAGGAAGGGTTTGTTCTTAAGGAAACCCTGTCTTGGTGGAAAATGATGAAAGGCTCCACTGCCATTAGTGCCTGTAGTTCTGAGACTCTTCGTGCTGAGGTTATTGCCAGTAGCAGAGCAGTTTTCCATGATATATATTTTAATTCTGCTGAATTGGCTGGCTCAAAAGGAGGTAAAGTGAGTTTTTCCAAGACAGAATTGAGGTCCCAAGTAGGAGTTTGTGCTCTCTAGGGCAGTCTTATGTTCTTAGCCCCTCTGAGGTACTGCTTTAGCAATGGATGAGAGAAAATAGGAGGATCTGTGTTGTAATGAGCCGAAATGGCAGAAGCGTGGATCCTAACGGATGAGAAGGATAATCCTTTGTACAGCATCTCAGTTAAGTATTGTAGTATCTGAGGAATGTTAGGGACAAGAGGGTCAAGGCTTTGAGACTGGTTCCAGGCACAGAATCTCTTCCATTCTTCTGAATAAGATTTCCTGGTGCTAGGCCTCCTGGCCTCCAAAATGACATCCATAACAGATTTAGATAGAGGTGTTGTCTGTTTGGATAATGAATCTGCCATGCAGCCAGGGATAAGGTTTTGAGCTGATTGTGCAGGATCTGATTGTTTTGTTGAATCAGAGGGTGTGGAATTTGAGGCAAAATCCAAGGTGGACCTTGAGCTAAGTTCTTTAAGATTGGGTACCAATGCTGGCGTGGCCAGTCTGAAGCAATCAGAATCATCTGTGGTTTGTCTTGTCTGGCTTTTAGGAGTACCTTTGAAAGGAAAGGCAGAGGTGGGAAGGCATAAACTTTTAGGCTTTTCCAGCTGAATGAAAGAGCATCCACTTTCCATGCTTGTATGTGATAAGTCCTTGCGCAGAATTTTTGTAGTTGGCAATTCAGCGGGGAGGCAAAGAGATCTATGTTCAGGCACCCCCATTTTTGCATTATCATGATGAAAACTTGTGGATTTAATTTCCACTCGTGAGGATCCATGATGTTTCTGCTTAAGTCGTCTGCCAGAGTATTTTTCTTTCCTGGCAGGAATTGTGCTTGCAGATTAACTTGATAAGTTATAGCTGTGTTCCACAAGGTCATGGCTTGTCTGCATAGGGGGTAAGAATGAGTGCCCCCTTGCTTGTTTATGTACCACATTACTGTGGTGTTGTCTGTCTTTAATAATAATTGTCCTGGATGCAGAAGGTCCTTGAAAGCTGCTAGGGCATTTTGTACAGCCAACATCTCTTTTTGATTGATGTGAAGATGCATTTGGTCTGTGGTCCATTTGCCCTGAATACATTTTCCTGCCATGTGTGCTCCCCAGGCATAATCCGAAGCATCTGTTGTTAAAGTCTGCTTGACTGTGGGAAGAGTGAAAGGCTGACCCTTGTTGAGGTGACATGCCTATACCCACCATCAAAACTCCTGTTGTAGGCAGGGAATTAGTGGTATTACTGTTTCCAAGCTGTGAGAGTGTTGAGTCCAAACACTTTTTAGGTACCATTGTAATTTCCTCATATGCAGTCTGGCATATGGAATTAGTAGAATGCAGGATGCCATGAATCCCAAGGCCTGCAGAATTTTTTCTTGCAGGGAGTTGGGACTTTGTTGCCATCATTTGAAAATGCTGAGTCAGTTGTCCTTGTTTGTCTGGCGTGAGATAAGCCATCTGGGCCATTGTATTTAAGCTGGCACCCAGGAATATTATCTCTTGTGAGGGCACTAGTTTTGACTTCTTTTCATTTACTGTGTACCCTAGGCAACTTAACAACTTTTTTACAAACGCCAGATGCTTTAGAAGAATGTCCTTGCTCTCCACTTCAATCAGGCAGTTGTCCAGGTATGGATATATTTGAATTCCTTTTTGTCTGCAAAATGCAATTACTGGTGCCAGGCACTTTGTGAAGACCCTGGGTGCAGTAGATAAACCAAAGGGCAGTGCAGAGAATTGGTAGTGCATTGAACCAGCTAAGAATCTGAGGTATTTTCTGCAATTTTGTCTGATAGGGACATGCAGGTATGCCTGTTTGAGGTCCAAAGTAACAAGCCAAGCTTTCTTGCCCAACATGGGAAGGAGCTGCTGTAGTGTCAACATTTTGAATTTCGGAACATCCAGGTAAGTATTTAGAATGGAAAGGTCTAGTATGGGTCTCCAGGCTTTGTCCTTTCTGGGGACCAGGAAGAGTCTTGAGTAAAATCCTTGTCCTTGTTCCTGCTGTGGTACTTTTTGAATAGCTCTCATGTCCATGAGGGCTGTAAATTGTTTTTGTGCCTCTGCCCATTGATTGTGTGGCAGGTCTGGCATACCTTTTAGCCTTGGTAAAGTGTGAAAGTGGAACCTGTAACCTTGAGACACAATTTTCAGCACCCATTTGTCTTGGGTGATTGCTTGCCAGTTTTGTGAAAAAAGTGCTAGTTTCCTCCCTAAGGGAGCTGCCAAAAGGGAAGAGCTTGGCATTGGAAGGGGGAAGTCATTTGGACTGTTTCCTGTAAGGTTGTGACTTGTCCTCACCTCCTTTTGGGGTTGAAGCACCCCACTGTCGTGGTCTGTAAGAGCCTTGGGGCTGAGATCTGCCTCTTGGGCGTCTGTATCAGCCTCTTTGTGGCCTGTCTGACACTGGAAAGGACCAATTCTTTGTAGGCCAATTCCAGCTAAATCTAGGTGGCTGTACCTGTAAGAAATCCTTCACTGTTTGCATAGATTTTGCCTTATCCTCCATTTTCTTTAATACCTCTTCTGCCTTAACACCAAATAAAATATCTTGCTGTAAAAGAGCATCCAATAATTTTGCCTTAACATGGTCTGGTAAGCTTTGTTCCTTTAACCAAGCATGCCTTCGAATCACAGATCCTGTAACTGCTGCTCTACAAGAAGCTTCTAATGAATCAAAACCACATTGCAAAGTATGTTTTCCCACTTGTTCAGCTGCATGTAATAAATCCTGCATTTCCTTAAAATCAGGTTGTTCTGCACTTGTACTCATTTTCTGTTTTAACTGAGACAGTAAATAGTGTTGACATTTAAGCTTGTGAAACTGGCAGTTTAAAGCACTTACTGCTAAAGTTGCAGAAGTGTAAACTTTCTTCGCCCATCTGTCTAATGCTCTAAATCCCTGTCCAAGGGAACTGGATTTTTACCCTTGGAGGCGTTTACCCCTTTGGGCCCTGGGAAATAGTTTCTGGGTCAGCAGTAGGGTTTTTATAAAGAAATTTGTGAGAGTCAGGGACTCTGTAGTACCTGTCTGGCTTGACTGGAGCAGGGGGTAAAGAATCTGGATTTAAACTGGATTCAGAGAACACATCGTCCACAATATCCAACACAGAATAGCAAGGGGCCTGTGCTGAGGCAATAAAAGAAAGTCTCTGAGCCTTTTCTTGGATTCTGAGTAATCCTGGCCCTCCCAATGGAAATGCTCCTTCATGGTATGTAAAGTTTCCCCAAAATAGTAATCCTAAGGAATTGATTCTTCAGCATCAGAGTCCTCATAGGGGGGTAAAGAGTATCCCTGGTCTGAAGAGGAATCAGAAAATACTGAAACCTGGTCAGAGGAATCATAGTCTGTATCCTGCCTAGGCCTTTTATCAGGAGGGGGATGGGAACCCCTGATCAAGAGTAATTAAGTCTTCGGCCATTTTGAGCATCTGCTTTTTAGGCATGGAGGCCTGTCCAGGTGAATACTGTACTTGCTTCTTTGTCTTTAATGTAGTTTTAGACTTGGCTGTAGATGCAATGGTAAGTTGTGAAGGTCTAAAAACACCCTCAGAAGCCGATGCCTGCTCAGCGGCTCTGGACCCATCTGAAGGGTTAGTCTCCGTAGGCCCAACACCTTGAGTATCCAGAGGCCTAGGCAACTCCAAGTGGGAATTGGTAGCGGGTGTCAGGGGCTGTAAAAGCACCTCACTGAGAACCGGCGAACCAGCGACTGGCCTAGAAGAGGCTTCTTCATCAGTTTTGGGCCTCGGATGCCTGTCCTTATCCTTATCTTTGCGTTTTTTGTGAATTCCGGTCGTCGGTTGTTCCAACGGCATGGTATAATTAAACCTTTGGCCAAAGTAATGGTGAGCAAAATCAAACCGACGTTTAATAGTGCGTTTGTTAAATCTAGCACAAAACCGGCAACTAGTGACGTAGTGATCTGGGCCTAGGCATGGAATACAGTAAGAGTGAAAATCCTTATGAGGTATTTGCTTCCCACAAGAAATACAATCATTAACTTTTACTGACATCTGTCTGAGGCAATAAAAAGTTTCCCCAACGGGGTACTTAGCTTTATTAAAGACTTCGGTTCTGAAAATCGAAATTGATATCTCAGGAGTCGGCCGACCAGCACTTGCGAACTGCTTTTGCTTCGGGCACTGTGCAGCAAGAAAGACTGAAGAAAATGGCATCGGCTGCTTCTTATATACCCCTGACTCACTGACGTCAGGGAGGAGGCGACAGCAACTGACGCCGGACCAAGACTTTGGAACTCTAGGCCGACTGCGGGACCGCCTGACGGCAGGATAACCTAAGTGTAATGACTGCAACAGTGAAACACGATGAACATCGGAGTTCTGCTGTGTCGACTTCTAACCAGAAAAAGCCGAAAGACCACTACTACTAACCTCTAATCTGGACAAAAGTATCCAAGCTGGAACTCTGCATGACAGTTAAAATGACTGTCACCATGCTTATTTCATCAGAGACTGTACTAAAATCCCCACAACTTCTCATGATAACTTAGCAAGATGTCTATCCAAATTTAAACCAGACACCTTCATAACCTTGCTAAAACAGTGCACTGGAAAATGTTAAAACATCTCAAACTAATGAAGAGTCTAAAGAATTCAGTGATATCTTTCTAAGTATACTTAATCAGCAAGTCTTACTAAGGAAGAAAAGAGTTAAAATAAGTTCTGCCCCCTGGAGCAACAAAAAACAAACAAAAAAAAAACCACACACCTTATAAGAATGATGGACACAGTATGGAACACATGGTGCACTAATATGACTCAGCACAACTATTAAACATATTTTGCCTGTACAACACTACAAAAGCCCACATAAAACTTGACAAGAAGGCGTCTCCATCCCTGAGAATGTGGGCAGTTCTATGGGGAATCTCCTATGGTGATCTCTAGTGGAGGCTGGGGACATTGCTAGTAAACGCATGGCCAAGAAACAGAATTGGGGTTGGGACATTCCTGAGCTGTTGTGGAGGTGGCGTTTAATGTCACACATCCCCACTGCACGCACACCCCTTAGCCATCATTACAGGATCCATGAGGCAGGGAGAGTGTGCAAACATTATGGTACTGAAATGGCTGAAAAACACTAGAAACATTAGCCACAAAGCATCATAGAAAATGAAGAAGTCTACATCACATGAGATCATCCATTACCAACAGTTCGAAAGATAGATGCTAGAAAACTGGATATAGTTAGTGGTCAAAGATAAGAAGGCAAAACTAGGATTGATCATTGAAATTGCACATCAGGAGAGACTTCACCGCCTTGATCACTGAAATTGCCACACCCAGTGACTACAGTGCCCTGCGTACAGAGAGACACAAAGTTATAAAATATCAGAATTTGTAAGCAGAAACAAGAGCAATGTAGAAGAAAGATATTCAGATAGTTCCAATAGTAGTAGAAGCAACGGGTCTTATAAAAAAGTCTACAATCCTATTTAGATATGCTACCAATACATGTAACTCCATACACATTGCAGGAGTCATTACTGGGCATATTGCAAGTGCTGACATCAAAGAGTGAAACAATACTAATTTCATGAACTTTAATCGTATTTGACTTAGGAATGGTGTCCATTCCTGCCATGGTATTAGAAACCCAAAAGATTTGGAGAAATTAGAAAAAAAAAAAAAAACAGGGAGAAACAGGGTAGGTCATACAAGAAAAAAAAAACACAGTTTTAAAATGGACAGCATGACACCCTAATACACTTTTAGGCTCCTCCCTGGTCATGACTACAAATTCAGGTATTGGACTGGGTGAGAGTGGAGTGCTGGTACAACCAGCAAAGGAAAAATAGGGTAGTGGGACACTGGGATGGCGATCAAAGTGCCAGAAGAGAAGAAAAAAGAAAAAAAAATTAAATATGACAAGTAAAACTATTACATTACCCTACATATGAAATCACCAAACTCTTCTTAGACATTCATAAATAAACATCTTAAAGTGAGTAAAACAATATAACCAATCCACTACATACAAAAAGAAAAAAACAGTACAGCCTGTCAGTTTAAAATGCATTTCATAAATACTGCAACAGCTCAAGTTAGACACAAGACTTCTGCTAATGTTCCCATTCTCTCTAAATGTTCTAACCATGCATATACCTTCTCTCTAAGTTCTGTCTCTACAGCAACTGTAAGATTATCCCTTACCAAACTAAAGTCTACTACCCTTGCAGCTGAAAAGCTCCAAGCTGCACACCTCAAAACAACAGCTGAAGCATTAGCATACTGTGATTCCATTCTTAATAACAAATCTATCCAAAAATCTCATGTCCCTGCAGCATTTAAACAGTCTGATATCCTACCATTACACAAAGGTGGCAACTCACCTTTCAACTATATACAACCACTGCCACACTCACTCTCCTTCCAACTATACAACCACGGCCACACTCTGTCTCCTTCCAACTACATAACCACTGCCACTCTCACTCTCCTTCCAACTATACAACCATGGCCACACTCACTCTCCTTCCAACTATACAACCACTGCCACACTCTCTCTCCTTCCAACTATACAACCACTGCCTTGGTATTGCTCGATCTCTATAAGGCATTTAGCAAATTCTCCCTCTCTAAACTATTGGAGAGAATCCTACATCTTAGATTCTATGTATTGACAAGTAGGTGGTTTCATAGCTTCCTAAATAATAGATCCCAATGTGCAGGATGGTAAAATGCTAATCGTACATTTCTACCAATAACTACTGGGTTCCCCAAATATCCTAGGACTTCTTTCCTTTAACATATTCATAAATGACAGTCTTGGTCTCCAGCCTATCAGCACTAATACAATATGCGGATGATTCTGGCATTAACTGTTCTGTCACCATATTCCCGAACTACAAGTTCTAATGCAATCATTTTTCATAACAGAATCATAGCTACTACTGTCAGACCTACTTTTAAATCCTAAAAATTCCAAGCTAATGCTATTTACTACAAAATCAGCCTCTGATATTAAAAGTGGCTTCATACCTTCAACATCAAACAATGGTATTGAACTTGTTCTGCACAGCATGTTACCACAGACATAAATCTAAAATTTAGTCTACAAATACGAGTAGTTAAAGGGATTTTTTGAGTTTCTGACATTGAGGAAGTTGTGCTTTCAAAATTAATGACTATAATCATATATACATTCACGTATTTACACACTCTAATGCACTTCCGCTGTACTGACATCTGTTACTTTATTTGGAAATGTCTAAGTTATTCAATTCTGTACTTGTTTAAGCTAAAGCAAGTATTAAGTCATCCCACAAAAAGCCTGATCCAGTTGCCAAACTATAGTGAAAAAACTCACCTGACAATCTATTCTGTCGTTTGATATTCATTACATCCCCAGTTTCTAGAACAGTCGCTATCTTTTGCTGAAACTCTATAAACAGACTTTTTCCATTCCACTCGACAACAGCCTCAGTTTCTCCTTCACTGAAGTGATTTTCAATGTGGAAGTTTGTCTCTCTGTCAAACGTTGAATACTGGTTACATTCTTCATACTGCCACTGGATGACTTGGTAAATCTGATACTGGTGATGCTGGTCAAGTTCTTTCTTTAGTACAGATTTCAGCTCAATTTCCACTGCTTTCAAAACTTCTTTGACATCCTTAGTTAAGCCTTGTACTCTTATCTCATTAGTACATCCTTTTTTAATAGTGATACGGACATTAAACTCTGCACCCCACTGCAGTACATTCTGAATCACTGTGTCTGAAAGGTAGGCAATTTCTTCGTCCTCAATGCAATCATCAGAGAAATTGTCATTAAAGATGCTCTCAATTCTCTCCTTTGCATTCTTCACACTATCTTTTAACATTCCTATTACATCAAAAATGGCAGGAGATATGACATTCTTTGTTTCAAAGATCTCACTGTCTTCTAGAGGCATTGCCTGTTTAAAAGGTTTCCTCAATCTGTTTCCTATAATAAAAAGACAATATAGTGAAAGGATGTTTAAAATGTTACTTCTGTGTAAAAATACATAACATCAACAAAGTCAACCAGTCAGGTGATCATACATTATTTCAGTGAACAAATACAATCATACTGGATTAAAAAATAGTTACATCCACCACTCACCAGCAAAGTAAAACTCAGTACCATTCTACTGGATAATCTGACAACTAATGTAAATTCTGGCAATGAATCTTTTTTATGATGAAAAATATTCATGGAAAATGATGAAAATATGTTTCTTATGGCTGCTTCACTGAATGTTTTTAGAGGAAACCTTTTCTTCCATATGTTTCAGAATACTAGGTGAGAATCATTATACATTTATGTGACCTGTCTGGATAGAATCCCACAACTTAATTTAATTTCTGGCAATGTGTTCTTTGTGATAAAAAATATTAATGGAAAATGATAAATATTTTTTTATGGCTGCTTCACAGACAGAATGTCTCTGCAGAAAACATTTTCCTTCATATGTTTCAGAGTACTAGGTGAGAATCAGATACATTTATGTCATCTGTCTGTGTGGAATCTGTTCAGCAAAACTAGTTCATATTTCAGCTTTCATACAAAAGATGGCTTCCCATAATTTAGAGGAAAATATAAAACAAATGTTCTCAGAGGTGTTTAACACAGGAAGAACACTGGAGGCAAATATAAGGTCACACAAAAAGGTTGTAAAAACAGAAGCTTTAACTGGCTATTCGGATGAATTAATACAATTACAAAAATCAAGAGTCTGAAATGAAAAAAGCCTGGCTGAATATGAGGCTTCTCAAGAAGATCTGTTTAAAAAAATATTAGAGTTAGAAGACAGAGCATGCAGAAAAAAAAACTGAGATTTTCTGCTGTACCAGAGAAATTAATAGAAACAAGACTGCATTCATGTTATGAAAATACAAATACGTGAGTGGGCTGGTGTTCCACAGCAGGATTTGTTAACTGAGAGGACTCACCATGTATACGCTCCACGTTTTGCCATGAGAAAGAAGCCAAAACCTATAACAGTAAAGATGTAGTCATACTAGCAGATAGTGTTGCTCCTGACAAAATTGTAGTATTAGGGAAAAATATTCAAAACTGGCAAAAGCAGAGTGTGAAAAATTATTATTCCCTGTACATCAGGCAGAAGAGAAGCAATTTAATCCAGCAGTCAGGGAATGTTAAAAGGAAAGTATGAGATTTAAGCCGCTGTAGCCAGCTGTTATCAAAATATTTTTTTCTGGAGAATCAAGGATACTTTTGGATGTAGAACAATGTAAGGAGGAAATGAAAGGCTTAGCCAACAAAAGGTAAACTAACAAGTAGAAGGGGGTTCTGCTTTTCAACTTCTGACAATAACAAAGCCCATACAGAGACTTTGCCAATGAAACCTTGGACATTATTTCAAAGAAAATGTTTATGTGACAAAAACATGCATAGGAGCTGACTAAAAACAAAACCAGGAGTACTTCAGACTTGATTTAGAGACTGGTGTTCCATATGGATAGACTTGTGAAGAACAACAGCAATACTGTGAAATTAATGAATAAATTGGAGGCTATAAACATTGATCATTCAATTTTGGAAAGGATATATGAAATCTGGCTTTACAAGAAGTGGCTGAAGAAAGTCACAAGGTAAGAAAGGATGGACAGAAGCAAGTAATATGTAGAATTAAGGTGATAATTTCTCCTGTTTTTATATATGCGGTCATCTATAATAATGTCATTGGTTTAAGCTACACAAAATATATTAAGCAAACAGGCCTGAAAAGTAAGACAAAATAATGAAATTCATGGAAAATAAGAAGTTATGTACCTACCATAACGTTCCATGTTAGTTGTCTTCTCTCGCCTTCTTTCTTGCTTGATGGGTTCGGAGCCGATCCCTCGGCTCCGACTCGGCACTTGCTAAGCTCGAGAGTCACTTTTACCAGCTCGAGGCAGCCCCATATCCCATGATGCAAGGCGGTAAGTACCCAGATCTCGTTTGATGACAAAGGGCAATAGCACCAAGCAAAAAACACTTCCCAAAGGAAGAAAGAAAACTTACGGGATGGAAGAAGGACCAGGTCTGAAAGGTCTTCAGCATAATAATTTCTTATAACAAGGTCTGTCCAGGCCAGGGGGAAGGAGGGAGGGTCGCAGAAAGAAGGCGAGAAGACAACTAACATGGAACGTTATGGTAGGTACATAACTTCTTAATGTTAAGTTGTCAATCTCGCCTTCATTCTTGCTTGATGGGACCAAGCGTCCTAGCACCTCTATCCTGGGTGGCTCAATGGAACAGACTCTTGAGGACTGTAGAGCCAAAGCTGGCTCTGTCCCTGGAGGCCAAGTCCAATTTGTAATGGGAAACAAAAGTGTGAGGAGTGGCCCAAGTGGCCGCTGCACAAATAGTGTCTAAAGGAAGTCTAGCTTGAAAGGCTGTAGAAGTAGCTAAGCTCCTAGTTGAATGTGCTTTAGGTTTTGAGCACAGCTGTTTTCCCCTGAGCAGATAAATTTCAGAGATGACCGAAGAAAGCCATCTGGACAAGGTCACTTTAGAAACAGGAAGGCCTTTTTTATTATCCGCATAGGAAACAAAGTTGATCAGATTTTCTAAATTTTTTTGTTCTGTCCAAATAATATCTAAGTTGACGGTGGACATCAAGATAATGTAGCTTTTGTTCAGCTCTGTCTGAATAGTTTGGGAAAAATACAGGGAGATCAATGGATTGATTCAAATTGGTCTTTGAAGCGACCTTAGGCAAAAAGGTTGGATTAGTTCTCAAAGATACTCTGTCTTTGTGAAAAACCAAATAGGGGGGTTGAACCGATAGAGCATGAAGTTCAGACACCCTCCTGGCCGATGTAATAGCCACTAGGAATAAAGTTTTCCAAGAAAGAAATTTCGGGGAACAAGAAACAGCTGGCTCGAAGGGGGGAAGAATCAAGGATGTCAGCACTAAATTTAGATCCCACTGAGGAGGAGGATTCCTGATTGGAGGCTTTAGTAGGAAAATTCCTTTCAAGAAGGCCCTGCAGGCTGAGCCTATGGGACATAATATTATGATCTGCTATCCCGACATGAAAGTTGGAGATAGCAGCCAATTGAACTCTGACTGTGGAAGAAGAGGAGCCTGCATGAAAAATCTCTGCTAAGAAGTCCAGGACTGCCTGAACAGGGGCAGTGAAAGGATCAATATTCTTGGCCTTAGCCCAATAAGAGAAACGTTTCCATTTGCTTGTATAAATCCTCCTGGTAGAGGATTTTAACGTAGCTACTATGATGTCTCTAACTGGGTTAGAGATCAAAGGAAGCCTGGCTAAGGAAGGAAGTGGAGCAACCATGCTGTGAGGTTGAGAGAAGGGATTGACCGGTGCAACTGACCCGATTGGTGAATCAGAAGATCTGGCACTGGGTCCAGATGCCACGGCTGCACCAAAAGGTGATGATGGAGAGCAGGGAACCAAACTTGTCGAGGCCAGTAAGGGCAATGAGAATCAATTTGGCTCTCAAAGCGGTAGCTTTCTGGATAACTTGAGGGATCAGAGGAAATGGAGGAAGGCATAAAGAAGTCCCTGGGGCCAATCCTGGGTCAGAGCGTCTCTGGGGGGATGGCCTGGTAGAGGGAAGAGACAGAAGAAGTCTGGACATTTGCTGTTTTGGGGAGTAGCAAAAAAGGAGAAAAAAAAAGAAAAATTAAATATGACAAGAAAACTATTACATTACCCTCATGTGAAATCACAAACTCTTCTTAGACATTCAAAAACATCTTAAAGTGAGTAAAACAATATAACAATCCACTACATACAAAAAGAAAACAGTACAGCCTGTCAGTTTAAAATGCATTTCATAAATACTGAACAGCTCAGAACAAGACTTCTGCTAATGTTCCCATTCTCTCTAAATGTTCTAACCATGCATATACCTTCTCTCTAAGTTCTGTCTCTACAGCAACTGTAAGATTATCCCTTACCAAACTAAAGTCTACTACCCTTGCAGCTGAAAAGCTCCAAGCTGCACACCTCAAAACAACAGCTGAAGCATTAGCATACTGTGATTCCATTCTTAATAACAAATCTATCCAAAAATCCCATGTCCCTGCAGCATTTAAACAGTCTGATATCCTACCATTACACAAAGGTGGCAACTCACCTTTCAACTATATACAACCACTGCCACACTCACTCTCCTTCCAACTATACAACCACGGCCACACTCTGTCTCCTTCCAACTACATAACCACTGCCACTCTCACTCTCCTTCCAACTATACAACCATGGCCACACTCACTCTCCTTCCAACTATACAACCACTGCCACACTCTCTCTCCTTCCAACTATACAACCACTGCCTTGGTATTGCTCGATCTCTATAAGGCATTTAGCAAATTCTCCCTCTCTAAACTATTGGAGAGAATCCTACATCTTAGATTCTATGTATTGACAAGTAGGTGGTTTCATAGCTTCCTAAATAATAGATCCCAATGTGCAGGATGGTAAAATGCTAATCGACATTTCTACCAATAACTACTGGGTTCCCCAAATATCCTAGGACTTCTTTCCTTTAACATATTCATAAATGACAGTCTTGGTCTCCAGCCTATCAGCACTAATACAATATGCAGATGATTCTGGCATTAACTGTTCTGTCACCATTTTCCCCAACTACAAGTTCTAATGCAATCATTTTTCATAACAGAATCATAGCTACTACTGTCAGACCTACTTTTAAATCCTAAAATTCCAAGCTAATGCTATTTACTACAAAATCAGCCTCTGATATTAAAAGTGGCTTCATACCTTCAACATCAAACAATGGTATTGAACTTGTTCTGACAGCATGTTACCACAGACATAAATCTAAAATTTAGTCTAAACAAGTATTTAAAAGGGGATTTTTGAGTTTCTGACATTGAGGAAGTTGTGCTTTCAAAATTAATGACTATAATCATATATACATTCACGTATTTACACACTCTAATGCATTTCCCCTGTACTGACATCTGTTACTTTATTTGGAAATGTCTAAGTTATTCAATTCTGTACTTGTTTAAGCTAAAGCAAGTATTAAGTCATCCCACAAAAGCCTGATCCAGTTGCCAAACTATAGTGAAAAACTCACCTGACAATCTATTCTGTCTTTTGATATTCATTACATCCCCAGTTTCTAGAACAGTGCTATCTTTGCTGAAACTCTATAAACAGACTTTTTCCATTCCACTCGACAACAGCCTCAGTTTCTCCTTCACTGAAGTGATTTTCAATGTGGAAGTTTGTCTCTCTGTAAAAGTTGAATACTGGTTACATTCTTCATACTGCCACTGGATGACTTGGTAAATCTGATACTGGTGATGCTGGTCAAGTTCTTTCTTTAGTACAGATTTCAGCTCAATTTCCACTGCTTTCAAAACTTCTTTGACATCCTTAGTTAAGCCTTGTACTCTTATCTCATTAGTACATCCTTTTTTAATAGTGATACGGACATTAAACTCTGCACCCCACTGCAGTACATTCTGAATCACTGTGTCTGAAAGGTAGGCAATTTCTTCGTCCTCAATGCAATCATCAGAAAAATTGTCATTAAAGATGCTCTCAATTCTCTCCTTTGCATTCTTCACACTATCTTTTAACATTCCTATTACATCAAAAATGGCAGGAGATATGACATTCTTTGTTTCAAAGATCTCACTGTCTTCTAGAGGCATTGCCTGTTTAAAAGGTTTCCTCAATCTGTTTCCTATAATAAAAAGACAATATAGTGAAAGGATGTTTAAAATGTTACTTCTGTGTAAAAATACATAACATCAACAAAGTCAACCAGTCAGGTGATCATACATTATTTCAGTGAACAAATACAATCATACTGGATTAAAAAATAGTTACATCCACCACTCACCAGCAAAGTAAAACTCAGTACCATTCTACTGGATAATCTGACAACTAATGTAAATTCTGGCAATGAATCTTTTTTATGATGAAAAATATTCATGGAAAATGATGAAAATATGTTTCTTATGGCTGCTTCACTGAATGTTTTTAGAGGAAACCTTTTCTTCCATATGTTTCAGAATACTAGGTGAGAATCATTATACATTTATGTGACCTGTCTGGATAGAATCCCACAACTTAATTTAATTTCTGGCAATGTGTTCTTTGTGATAAAAAATATTAATGGAAAATGATAAATATTTTTTTATGGCTGCTTCACAGACAGAATGTCTCTGCAGAAAACATTTTCCTTCATATGTTTCAGAGTACTAGGTGAGAATCAGATACATTTATGTCATCTGTCTGTGTGGAATCTGTTCAGCAAAACTAGTTCATATTTCAGCTTTCATACAAAAGATGGCTTCCCATAATTTAGAGGAAAATATAAAACAAATGTTCTCAGAGGTGTTTAACACAAGAAGAACACTGGAGGCAAATATAAGGTCACACAAAAAGGTTGTAAAAACAGAAGCTTTAACTGGCTATTCGGATGAATTAATACAATTACAAAAATCAAGAGTCTGAAATGAAGAAAAGTATGGCTGAGTATGAGACTTTTCAAGAAGAAATGCTGAAAAAATGGTAGAATTAGAAGGCAGAGCATGCAGAAAAAACTGAGATTTTCTGCTGTACCAGAGAAATTAATAGAAACAAGACTGCATTCATGTTATGAAAATAAAAATACGGAGTGGGCTGGTGTTCCACAGCAGGATTTGTTAACTGAGAGGCCCACCATTAGCTCCACGTTTGCCATGAGAAAGAAGCCAAAACCTATAGCAGTAAAGATGTAGTCATACTAGCAGATAGTGTTGCTCCTGACAAAATTGTAGTATTAGGGAAAAATATTCAAAACTGGCAAAAGCAGAGTGTGAAAAATTATTATTCTGTACATCAGGCAAAAGAAGCAATTTAATCCAGCAGTCAGGGAATTTTAAAAAGGGAAAAGTATGAGATTTGCCTGTAGCCAGCTGTTATCAAAATATTTTTTTCTGGAGAATCAAGGATACTTTTGGATGTAGAACAATGTAAGGAGGAAATGAAAGGCTTAGCCAACAAAAGGTAAACTAACAAGTAGAAGGGGGTTCTGCTTTTCAACTTCTGACAATAACAAAGCCCATACAGAGACTTTGCCAATGAAACCTTGGACATTATTTCAAAGAAAATGTTTATGTGACAAAAACATGCATAGGAGCTGACTAAAACAAAACCAGGAGTACTTCAGACTTGATTTAGAGACTGGTGTTCCATATGGATAGATTTTGAAGAACAACAGCAATACTGTGAAATTAATGAATAAATTGGAGGCTATAAACATTGATCATTCAATTTTGGAAAGCATATATGAAATCTGGCTTTACAAGAAGTGGCTGAAGAAAGTCACAAGGTAAGAAAGGATGGACAGAAGCAAGTAATATGTAGAATTAAGGTGATAATTTCTCCTGTTTTTATATAGGTCATCTATAATAATGTCATTGGTTTAAGCTACACAAAATATATTAAGCAAACAGGCCTGAAAAGTAAGACAAAATAATGAAATTCATGGAAAATAAGAAGTTATGTACCTACCATAACGTTCCATGTTAGTTGTTTTTTCTCTCCTTCTTTTTTGCTTGATGGGTTCGAGCCGATCCTCGCCCACTGGCACTTGCTAAGCTCGAGAGTCACTTTTACCAGCTCGAGGCAGCCCCATATCCCATGATGCAAGGCGGTAAGTACCCAGATCTCGTTTGATGACAAAGGGCAATAGCACCAAGAAAAAAAACACTTCCCAAAGGAAGAAAGAAACTTACGATGGAAGAAGGACCAGGTCTGAATGGTCTTCAGCATAATAATTTCTTATAACAAGGTCTGTCCAGGCCAGGGGAAGGGGGGGGTCGAAGAAAGAAGAAAAAAACAACTAACATGGAACGTTATGGTAGGTACATAACTTAATGTTAAGTTGTCAATCTCCTTCATTCTTGCTTGATGGGACCGCGTCCCTAGCACCTCTATCCTGGGTGGCTCAATGGAACAGACTCTTGAGGACTGTAGAGCCAAAACTGGCTCTGTCCCTGGAGGCCAAGTCCAATTTGTAATGGGAAACAAAAGTGTGAGGAGTGGCCCAAGTGGCGCTGCACAAATAGTGTCTAAAGGAAGTCTAGCTTGAAAGGCTGTAGAAGTAGCTAAGCTCCTAGTTGAATGTGCTTTAGGTTTTGAGCACAGCTGTTTTCCCCTGAGCAGATAAATTTCAGAGATGACCAAGAAAGCCATCTGGACAAGGTCACTTTAGAAACAGGAAGGCCTTTTTTATTATCCGCATAGGAAACAAAAAGTTGATCAGATTTTCTAAATTTTTTTGTTCTGTCCAAATAATATCTAAGTTGACGGTGGACATCAAGATAATGTAGCTTTTGTTCAGCTCTGTCTGAATAGTTTGGGAAAAATACAGGAGATCAATGGATTGATTCAAATTGTCTTTGAAGGACCTTAGGCAAAAAGGTGGGAGTAGTTCTCAAACATACTCTGTCTTGGTAAGAAACCAGATAGGGGGGACGAACCGATAGAGCATGAAGTTCAGACACCCTCCTGGCGATGTAATAGCCACTAGGAATAAAGTTTTCCAAGAAAGAAATTTCGGGAACAAGAAACAGCTGGCTCAAGGGGAAGAATCAAGGATGTCAGCACTAAATTTAGATCCCACTGAGGAGGAGGATTCCTGATTGGAGGCTTTAGTAGGAAAATTCCTTTCAAGAAGGCCCTGCAGAGCCTATAGGACATAATATAGACTCTCTACCCTACATATGAAATCACCAAACTCTTCTTAGACATTCATAAAATAAACATCTTAAAAGTGAGTAAAAACAATATAACCAATCCACTACATACAAAAGAAAAAACAGTACAGCCTGTCAGTTTAAAATGCATTTCATAAATACTACTGACAACAGCTCAGGTTAGACACAAAGACTTCTGCTAATGTTCCCATTCTCTCTAAATGTTCTGGCAACCATTGCATATACCTTCTCTCTAAGTTCTGTCTCTACAGCAACTGTAGATTATCCTTACCAAACTAAGTCTACTACCCTTGCAGCTGAAAAGCTCCAAGCTGCACACCTCAAAACAACAGCTGGAAGCATTAGCATACTGTGATTCCATTCTTAATAACAAATCTATCCAAAATCTCATGTCCTGCAGCATTTAAACAGTCTGATATCCTACCATTACACAAGGTGGCAACTCACCTTTCAAACTATATACAACCACTGCCACACTCACTCTCCTTCCAACTATACAACCACGGCCACACTCATGTCTCCACCTTCCAACTACATAACCACTGCCACTCTCACTCTCCCTTCCAACCCCCGCTATACAACCATGGCCACACTCACTCTCCTTCCAACTATACAACCACTGCCACACTCTCTCTCCTTCCAACTATACAACCACTGCCTTGGTATTGCTCCGATCTCTATGAGGCATTTAGCAAATTCTCCCTCTCTAAACTATTGGAGAATCACCATCTTAGATTCTATGTATTGACAAGTAGGTGGTTTCATAGCTTCCTGATAATTGAATCCCCAGTAATGTGCAGGATGGTAAAATGCTAATCGTACATTTTCTACCAATAACTACTGGGTTCCCCAAAATATCCTAGGACTTCTTTCCTTTAACATATTCATAAATGAGCAGTCTTGGTCTCCAGCCTATCAGCACTAATACAATATCCACCACAGATGATTCTGGCGTGCTAACTGTTTACTGTCACCATATTCCCGAACTACAAGTTCTAATGCAATCATTTTTCATATACAAGAATCATAGCTTCTACTGTCAGACCTACTTTTAAAATCCTAAAATTCCAAGCTAATGCTGTTACTACAAAATCAGCCTCTGATATTTAAAAGTGGCTTCATACCTTCAACATCAAACAATGGTATTGAACTTGTTCTGCACAGCATGTTACCACGAACATAAATCTAAAATTTAGTCTACAAATACAAGTAGTTAAAGGGATTTTTTGAGTTTCTGACATTGAGGGAAGTTGTTAGCTTTCAAAGATTAATGACTATATCATATATACATTCGCGTATTTACACACTCTAATGCACTTCACGCTGTACTGACATCTGTTACTTTATTTGGAAATGTACTCTAGGGTGTGTTATTCAATTCTGTACTTGTTTAAGCTAAGCAAGTATTAAGTCATCCCACAGAAAGCCTGATCCAGTTGGCCATGAAGCCTATAGTGAAAAACTCACCTGACAATCTATTCTGTCGTTTTGATATTCATTACATCCCAGTTTCTAGAACAGTCGCTATCTTTTGCTGAAACTCTATAAACAGACTTTTCCATTCCCACTCGACAACAGCCTCAGTTTCTCCTTCACTGAAGTGATTTTCAATGTGGAAGTTTGTCTCTCTGTCAAGCGTTGAATACTTTAGTTTACATTCTTCAGCCACTGCCACTGGATGACTTGGTAGTAAATCTGATACTGGTGATGCTGGTCAGAGTTCTTTCTTTGAGTACAATGCAGATTTCAGCTCAATTTCCACTGCTTTCAAAACTTCTTTGACATCATAGTTAAGCTTGTTCCCGCCTCTTATCTCATTGAAAAAGGTACATCCTTTTTTAATAGTGATCTAGGACATTAAACTCTGCACCCCACTGCAGTACATTTCTGAATCACTGTGTCTGAAAGGTAGAGCAATTTCTTCAAATCCTCAATGCAATCATCAGAGAAATTGTCATTAAAGATGCTCCTCAATTCTCTCCTTTGCATTCTTCACACTATCTTTTAACATTCCTATTACATGTCTCAAAATGGCAGGGAGATATGACATTCTTTGTTTCAAAGATCTCACTGTCTTCTAGAGCATTGCCTGTTTAAAAAGGTTTCTGCACTCAATCTGTTTCCTATAATAAAAAAGACAATATAGTGAAGGATGTTTAAAATGTTACTTCACAATGGCTTGTAAAATACATAACATCAACAAAGTCAACCAGTCAGGTGATCGCATACATTATTTCTAGTGAACAAATACAATCATACTGGATTAAAAATAGTTACATCCACCACTCACCAGCAAAAGTAAAACTCAGTACCATTCTACTGGATAATCTGACAACTAATGTAAATTCTGGCAATGAATCTTTTTTTATGATGAAAAATATTCATGGAAAATGATGAAAATATGTTTCTTGAAAACATGCTTCTGAATGTTTTAGAGGAAACCTTTTTCTTCCATATGACTTCCAGAATACTAGGTGAGAATCATTATACATTTATGTGACCTGTCTGGATAAGCAGAATCCACAACAATTTAATTTCTGGCAATGTGTTCTTTGTGATAAAAAATATTAATGGAAAATGATAAATATTTTTTTATGAAGCTGCTTCACAGACAGAATGTCTCTGCAAGAAAACATTTTCCTTCATATGTTTTCAGAAGGTACTAGAGTGAGAATCAGAAAGATACATTTATATCTGAAGAGAAACTCTGTCTGTGTGGAATCTGTTCAGCAAAACTTCAGTTCATATTTCAGCTTTTCATACAAAGATGGAAACTTCCCCATAATTTAGAGGAGAAATATAAAACAAATGTTCTCAGAGGGTGTTTGCTGGGAAGAACACTGGAGGCAAATATAAGGTCACACCAAAAAGGGTTGCTTAAAACAGAAGCTTTAACTGGCTATTAGGATGAATTAATACAATTACAAAAATCAAGAGTCAGAATGAAATGAAAAAAAGCCTGGCTGAATATGAGGCTTCTCAAGAAGATCTGTTTTCAAAAAAATATTAGAGTTAGAAGACAGAGCATGCCCCAGAGAAAAAAAAAGCACTGAATTTTCTGCTGTACCAGAGAGAAATTAATAGAAACAAGACTGCACATTCATGTTGTAAGAAATACAAATACGTGATGAGTGGGCTGGTGTTCCACAGCAGGTTGTTAACTGAGGAAGGACTCACCATGTATCACGGCTCCACGTTTTGCCATGAGGAAAAGAAGCCAAAACTATAACAGTAAAAGATGTAGTCATACTAGCAGATAGTGTTGCTCCTGACAAAATTGTAGTATTAGGGGAAAAATATTCCAAAACTGGCAAAAGCAGAGTGTGAAAAATTATTATTCCCTGTACATCAGGCAGAAGAGAAGCAATTTAATCCAGCAGTCAGGGAATGTTAAAGGAAAGTATGAGATTTAAAACTGGCTGTAACCAGCTGTTATCAAAATATTTTTTCTGGAGAATCAAGGATACTTTTGGATGTAGAACAATGTAAGGAGAAATGAAAACAGCCAACAAAAGGTAAACTAACAAGTAGAAGAGGGGTTCTGCTTTTCAACTTCTGACAATAACAAAGCCCATACAAGAGACTTTTGCCAATGAAACCTTGGACATTATTTTCAAAGAAAATGTTTATGTGACAAAAACATGCATAGGAGCTGACTAAAAAACAAAACCAGGAGTACTTCAGACTTGATTTGAGAGACTGGTGTTCCATGGATAGACTTGTGAAGAACAACAGCAATACTGTAGAAATTAATGAATAAATTGGAGGCTATAAACATTGATCATTCAATTTTGGAAAAAGGATATATGAAATCTGAGCTTTTACAAGAAAGTGGCTGAAGAAAGTCACAAGGTAAGAAAAGGATGGACAGAGAAGCAAGTAATATGTAGAAATTGCAAGGTGATAATTTCTCCTGTTTTTATATATGCGGTCATCTATATATAATGTCATTGGTTTAAGCTACACAAAATATATTAAGCAAACAGGCCTGAAAAGTAAAGACAAAATAATGAAATTCATGGAAAATGCTAGTTCTTTCTTGTATTTGCAAAGTAGATTAGCTTTTTTTCATTAGCAAAGGCTTTCAGTGGAAGAAAAAGACATTTATAAGTGCAAAGAAATTAATCATGAAAGGAGGCAGGGTATAACAGTATGTTCTGAGTAACATTACCAAAAAATTCTTTAAGCATCGGCCAAGAGTGCAATTACCGCTTTTACTTGGAGACAGAAATTTCTAAGTGAAAACAATCATGAAGGGCCTTAACAGTCTGCTGAGTGGGCGTATAAGCAGCTCAGTGAAAAATACAACCAATATACTTTTAAAGTGTGGGATGTGAATAAGATTATACAAGTGAGTTGATTTCCAGCAGTTATAGTACTTTAATGTATTCAATATAGGGAATTCACAATTTGGTTTAACAATGCACAATTCATTTTTTTATTTATTTAAAGGTAGTCCAAAGTACACTTTTTCTTAGGGCTTAAGAAGTTAATGTTTACTGAAGTAATGGCAAGAGCTGTTTTCCACATCTGGGAGGAGGATAAAGATTTAAGTGGGAATTACAGGCTGTAACTTATATGCATAGCATGGGTAACATTCACTTTAGATTAGGTACTGCCTGTGGGTACAGTGGTCAAATTGAAGGGCAACTGTGCTCATCATTTTTGAAAATGCACATAATTCTGTGTACTTGTTTTATGTTAAAACAGGATAGGGTTTCTATAAATCTGTTCAGTATTCTGGTGTTTCACTAGTAAAAGGAAGCTTGAAAAAATGTAGCATAGAATCAAATGAAGATGAGGAAAAGCAACTACATCAGATATTAGCCTGCAAGCGTTAATGTTCCCATGTAAAACAAAATGTTGAAATATACATTCAAAAAGCACACTTATGTATAATATGGAAGGGGGTAATTGCTTTCTGTCATAATGGCTACTCTGTCCATATTACCATGAAATGTAAACAGCAGGTAAAAAAAAAAGGCAAAAAGATGCTGAATTATCTTAAGAACTGCTTGCAGTTCTTTAATAGCAATGTTGCAGGAGACATATTTGGATGAAAGAACCATAAAGCATGTGGCAGATTTGACAAACGCAAGGAATTCAAGGTGGACTTTTGGCGGGAATGTCAGGGACAAATGAGGGAGAATTATGGTCCTGGTTGCCAGAGGGAATTTGGCCCAGTAATGATGCAGGATGAGAATGAGGGATAGTGGTGGTAGTGGAGAGAGGATTATGCTGACTTGTGTTTGTATGTTCCACCTGGGGCTGCTGCTGTGGAGTTTGGGAGTATTTTGGGACAGGTGAGCGGCTTTCATTGCCCAGGGAATGTTGTTGGTGAGTAATAATTAGCACCTGATTTTCATTGGTGAGAATGCATGGGCCGGAGAACCTAGAAGGGAAAAATACAACAAAATATGGTACATTTCTGAAAGGAAATGTGTATGAAAATATTTTCACAGAAGATGTGAATTCAGTATTGGGAGCTATGACAGAATTTACATATTACTCTCCTCAAACTACAAGAACTGAGCTTGACTGAATAGAAGATCTCACAAGAACATATGTACTTTAATTAGAGGATTTTTGGCACACATCAATAACTATTTCAATCATGCACCAATAAAACATGATAAAGATGCAGGATAATGAAGCAAAAACTAATACATGGAGTGCTGGTGCCTTCCACACTGGAAGTGTAAAAAGAGAGAGAGGAAAGTACAGATGTATAAATCCAAACTTATCATAAGAGTAGGCACGTTCAAATGATCACCTCAGTAGTGTTAGCTATATGGGATATATCCCACAGTGAATAGCATACAACAGACAGCCATCTTCCAGACCTTAATGGCATCTTCAAAAGCATGTGCCCAAATCATTGAAACCCCAGCTTAAGCAGAGCAGAAGAAAATCAATGGTTTGGGCATCAAACTACTCAGAGTTTTTTTGTCAACTGAAAAGGGTCTGTGTTACATGTAAAAATCAAGGTCCTCACCCTGGCATTGAAAAGTGGCTACTACTGGCAGTAATCATTTGAACATCTACTGTTATGGAAAGTTTACCACACAACTCTATGTTCCTCATTTTATCACTGCTGCGAAGTCTTAAATATACAGGCAGACTACCGACTAGGAGGAGGATGGATGTGGGTCAAGAAGATACTTGGTGAATGGTCTAGGAAAGCCTGTGATACACCAAGAAAAGGAATCTAGATTTTTAACACAGTGCTTTGTAAAGCTATGTATGAGAGGAATATACTGCTGTTTCTAGGATAACTTCTAGAATCCATCAATTTCGAGGCCATTCAAATTGGGATAGAAGTATTGCACTCTAACTCTGGCCCAGAGTTTTGATTTGTGAGCTCAGAGTAGCAGGGGAGGGATGATGAGTGTTACCAGACCTGGTGGGCTAACAGTTACGAGGAGTATCTCCTCACGACAATTCCTGGTGGAGAGTGAGGATGTATAGCCATTACTGGGAGGAGAGGTCAAGGGGTGTGGGATAGAGTAGGGATATGGCTGGCACATACTGCTGTGGTGGTGGGAAGAAATGCTGCATGTCTGCACTGCATGCCTGTCTCTTGGATGTAACCATGGGGAAACATGTGGACTGTGAGATGTAACGGGGGTATGTCATAAAGGACACTCTCCTGGAGGATGGTAATAGACCTTCAGGATGTACTTAAGATCTGCTGGCCCCGGCCCTGTCAAAGCAGCATCCTGGGAGACCTTGGGCGATGGCTGGAAGATCCGGCAGTGGACATGGGACACTGGGTGAGAGAAGCCATGATATGGAGGAGAAATAGTTCCCCCAAACAGCAAGGAATCCACCCCTTTCCAAAAAGCCACTGATAATGCCAATGCCCTGGTAGAGTGTACTTTGATTCTGCCAGGAACGGCTTCAACTTGTTGGGATGGAGTATAACAAAGGAAAATAACGCGGAATAACTACTTAGAGATAGCCTGCTTTTGACAACGTTCTTTTTCCTAACCATCATAAGAAATGAAGAGTTTGTCAGATTTTCTGAAGGTTTTTAGTTCTATCAAGGTAATATCTGAGTTGTCTGTGGACATCTATGGTATAAAAATTAAGCCCTTTACTTCTTAGAGTTCTGAAAGAAGGTAGACAGGGAGACTCATGGCAGATCAAAGTAAACACGGATATCACTTTAGGCATAAATGAAGAATTAGATTTTCAAGGAAACCTATCTTTGTGGATAATGAGATGAGGTGACCCACCATAAGGAAACTTGTAGATCATGAATTCTTCTTGCAAAGTCAGAGTACTCAACTAAACTGTTTTCCATGTTATGAACCTGAACTCAACCTGATGCGCTAGTAAAGTGGTGCAAGTTAACTTCTCCAAAAGCAAAATTAAGATCCTAAGAAGGGGTCACGTGTTTTCTAGTCACCCAGGTATGCACTACTACTTTCAAAAACACTGAAGGAGGGGATCCCACGTGCAGACATGCTGAAATGGTTGACAACAAACCTTGATCGAGGAGATAGTAATAAGTGTCAGTGGATAACAACTCACACAAAATATTGTCAAGAACCAGAGAAATAATAACCTTAAAATAGTTGTGGTCCTTGTGAACATTTACAGCTGCCAACAGCTCTTTTATGTTTATGTGTTTTGGTCTGTCATTTTTGCTTTAAACACTCTGCACTTTTACCCTGTCAGACACCATTCCCCAGCAAAAGCCTGTGGTGTTTGTCCCTTAACATTACAAACTCAGGTATACATCTAGACAAAGAAAACATTTTCACTGTGGAAGAAAAAGTTCTTTGGAAATGAGGTACCTTGCTGAAGATTCTAGGAAAACCTTGTGATGAAATAAAACAAGACTTTTCAAAGGTTTCTTGAAAGCTAGTCTGGGAAAGATCTCTGTGACTCAATCGTAAGATTCCTGAGCCACTTTGAAAAAAGACTCTTAAAAAGGAACAAGCAAGTTGTCTAAATAAAGCAAAAAAATATGAATACCTTGCAGCATGTGACAGGATATCTCTGGGGTTAGAAACTTTACATTTCAACACCTGGTTATATGGATAATCCAAAAGACAATGTAGTGAAATAGAGCGGTGTTATCCAGACATGAAAACCTTAAAAAACATTTTTGGAAGAATCTAAGGTTACAGGAATGTGAGATAAGCATCATTTAAATCTAGAGTTACTAAAACTTAAAGGAGGAATCAGAGGTAACAGGTGTGAAGAGACAACTTGAGTCTTTGGAACTTTCACTAAACAGTTTAGAAAAGAAAATATCTCAAGACTATTGTTCTCCATGGAGCATCTCTCCCTTAGTACCAGAAACATTGCTTGAATAAAAATCCTTTTCCTGTAGAGAAAGAAAGAACGCTTTTCTATTACTACCAGATGCTGAATAATGAATAACAAGATATAAAAAATGGTTTATCTGGTGGATGATGAGGAATCCACTGGAAAGGACAGAGAGATTCCAGACCCCACCATCTGTGACTCTGCTGCTGTTCTACTTTGTTCCACTCTCAGAACCCATTAATCTGAGACTATGTGTTGCAAACAAAAAATGGAAGAGAGATTTTTGAGGAGATTTAAAGGCTTACCAGGGAGGTGGAAAGGTGGGAGGGTAATTACTCTCTATATGAAATTGTCATTCAGACTTGCTGGAATGTCCTTATTTATGGGAGACCCACCTTTCTTTTGAAACTATTTTGCCATTGTGTTTTGAATGTCTGTTTGCTAGAGGCTTCCTATGCCTATAACTTACACATTAGCCTCTTTAATGAATTGCAGGGGCAGGTGGGCAGAACTGAGAACCTTTAATAAACCTGGAGAAAGGAAGGTTGAATAATCTGAGGAACCCCTGGATCAGGTTTTCCTCTCTCACCACTTTTCAAGACCTCAGGGCAGATGGGTCAATTGAAAGCATAACCTCTCTCTAGCTCAAGCAGCTTTAACATCCTCAGGCAAATTTTGACACATACACGGCTTATGCAAACCTTCTCTGTAACAGGTTCAGTAAGTGGGAGCTCTGGAAGAGGCATCAGCTGAGGATCAAAGCATACTTTAAAAGTGTCTGCTTATTTGAGATACATAAGCCTGGCGTATTCAAAGCCTGACAATATTTTTCATCAGAAAAGAGGAAAATTACCTATAATGTTCTTCATATTCTCAAATGATGTGTGCACTTGAAACATTAACATGTGAGGCGTGACAATGATATATTCAAAAAAATAAGCATGGCAGAAAGTATACATTTTTCCAAAAAATCTATCAAAGGCTTTCCCTTACTTATTAGCAGGGTTTAGCATTTACAAAATGTTTGCTTAGCAGCTGGATGTGCCAAGAGGAAATTACTGCAGGGTCAGAACTGGAATTAGAAAAAAAAGCATTTACATAAACTGAGGCACTTTATACAATCTATCTGCTTTTCTAGGGACAGCAGCCCCATTTTGTTGTCAGGCAAGTCACAGGCTGTAAAAACTATCCACAAAGCTGAAAGTACAGGATGAACAGAGCTTTATTCACCAGGAAATGCCAGTTGCTTAACAAATCAAATGTTTCCCAAGGATACTAGAATATCATTATATTCCCGCTGAAACAAGTGGATTTCATTCTGGATATAGTTACAGAAAGAAAAAAAAAATCTTCAATGGGATTATCAAGAAATACTCTTCCCAGAATCAGAATCAGTCACTTATGGAGAAAAAATAGCAAGTTGTTTCCTAGCATCAAATCGTCTTCCTCTTATACTGGTAATCTTCAAGAAAAATTAAATTTCTGTTTTTATTCCGTAAAATAAAATTTAAGAAAAGATCGGGATCCTGAATTAAATGCTTAGCCAATTCCAAGAAATAATTTCTGACTAAAAGTTTCGAAACCAGGAAGATAGAAAGATAAATGTTTTACCATTCTGCTTCTTTTTGACAGGAATTTTGATAGAATCAGACGAATGCACACCTTTCAGGTATATCAGCCTTGGGGTCAGGCATTCCAATCCAGTTAGGCGGAAGCGGCATTCCTTGCTCCTTCCTCCAAGATGGACAAGATTGTTTCTCCCTTACCTGGCTTTGACATTCCAACAGCTACCCAGAGGATATCTAGCCCCACCCCATCCACAGGAGGCTGATGGGGCTATACCAGGTACAGCCCAGCTAAGGTAGAAGAATGATCTAAGGAACCAGAAATGGCCACAGCAGTCGGCCATCTGCCACTGAGGGCAAATTGTGCAGCCAGTTGGAAGGGGCTAAGGCTGTCTGGGCTTTCTTCTTTTCTGGTTGGGGAAGGAAAATCAAGGAACTGGCAAGATGTTCCACTGTGAAGCCAAAAGCAATATTGGGGTAAAAGTGACAGCAACAGTAGAAAAAAAAGTAAATAAAAGTATTTTTTTCCACCAAAAATACTCTGTGAGAAACAAAACATATACTAAACCTCAGTGCCTAAAAAGAAATTTAAAAAGAAGTTATGTACTCACCTTAATGTTCCATGTTTGTTGTCCATCTCGTCTTCATTCTTGCTGGTTGGGTTCAGAACCAATCATGTCGAGGTTCCAACTTGGCCTTTTTACTAAAGCTTGAGAGCTTCCTCTGGCTCGAGAGTTTACACCCTGTCCTATCATGCCTAAGGGAGAAGGTTACCAGATCTTGTTTGCAATTACTAAATATAATAAAAGTCCTATCCCACATACATTCCAGGTATATTTACAGACATATACTCTTTAGACAGACAAAGGAGGGAATCAGAGAGAACATGCTTATTCCCACATCTAATAAAAGACCTCTCGATCCTCCAGGAGGCGAAGGGATGGGGGAAGGAGGGTGGGATGCAAGAATGAAGGCGAGATGGCAACAAAAGCAAGGAATGACTATGGTAGGCATGTAACTTCTATGATGATATGTTTTCCTATCTGACACCCGCTTCATTCTTGCTAGTTGGGACCAAGCGTCTCTAGCACCTTCTTTCCTGGGTGGCTCAAGGGAACAAACTCTTCAGAGCAGGTGGACCCAAAGAGAGGAGGCCTGTTCCGGGAGGCCACATCTACTCTGTAATGAGTGATGAAGGTATGAGGTTTTACCAACATTGCTGCAGCACCAAATTAAATCCATGGGCAACCCCTAGCTTCAAAAGCAGCCGAAGTTGAAATATCTCTTTTGAGTGGCCTCTTATTTTTCCAGGCAGTTGTTTAATGCTTGGGAGGGTATCACTTGAGAATGTAATAGTATCTGGCAAGCCATTTTTGATAGAGTGACTTTAGATATTGGGGCACCCTTCTTCTTGTCCGAAAGGACACGAATAATTGATCAGATTTTCTACCAGATTCTTTTGTTCTGTGTGTAAGTAGAGCGTAACTGCCTGTGTACATCCAGCTGGTGAAGTTTGTATTCTGCCTTGTTGCCATGATTAAAGGGAGAGAAGACAGGCAGATCAATGGATTGATTTAAGTTAGCTTCAGAACAAACTTTGGGAAGGAATGAAGGATTAGTTCTAAGGGGAGACTGTCTTTATGGAAAACCATAAGCAAAGAGGGCATATGGATAGTGTTTGAAGTTCTGATACCCTCTAGCTGAAGTGGCGGCTACCAAAAGACCGTTTTCCAGGTTAGACATTTTTAGATGACAGGAAGAAGCTGGTTCATATGCAGGAAGGATTAAAGTAGACAGTACCAAATTGATGAGTCCCAAGGAGGTGGTTCTCACTTGTGGAGGCCTTAACAAAAGCGGACCTCTCAAGGAGAAGGCTTTGCACCAGTCCATGAGGACATTGAATTTTTTTGAACCCAAATCGCTAGTGTGATAGTTTCAATATGGTTCAGCCTTAAGCTAGTTGAACTTGAATGGTGGCTGCTGCTGCTCCAGCCCCTACCATTAAAAGTTTGCTAAGAAGTCTAAAATACTAGTTACAGGAGCTGTAGAAAGGGTCAATGGTGATTAGCAGAGGCCCAACAAGAAAACCTTTTCCATTTGTTGCAGCGTAGGAGTTTCCCTAGTTATTGGTTTTATGGGATAAGACTAGGATTTGTTTTACAACAGGGGATATATCTGGAAGCCTGGCTAACATTGGAAGTGGAGCAACCAAGCTGTCAGTTTGATGGTCTGAACTGAGGGATGGTGAGTCCCTGACAGATGAGTCAGAAAGTCTGGTACTGGATTGAGAATCCAGGGCTCACCACTTCTCATAGATGGGGCCAAAGAAAGAGGAAGCAAATTTGCCAAGGAGCTAGTACGAATTGATAAGTATTAACCTGCATTCCAATAACCCGAAGCTTTCTGTAGGACTTTGGGGATTAAAGGAAAGGTGGAAAGGCATAAAGGAGACCACTGAGGGCCAATCAAATACAAGTGCATCCCTTGGTGCCTCCTGAGTGGGGGATCAGGGCAAAGTAGTTGCTGCATTTGGCGTTCATGGATGTGTGCAAAGAGGTCACAACAAGGCTGGTCCCACCTGCAAAATTTTGATTTGCAGTTTCTTGTTTCAGAGACCACTTTCGTGAGGCATTAGATGCCAGCTCTCCTCAATAGTTTGTTCACTATCAGAGTTGGATCTCCCAGGATGTGCACTGCTGTCAGAAAATGTTGGGAGGAGACTGCCCACTACCATACTCTCTGAGCGTCTCAACATGGGGGTAGGATCTGGTTCTGTAACCCATTTATATACCACATGACTGACATGATTGTCCGTCTGGATTGCAATTGTTCCTGGTGGAAGGGAGTTTTGAAATTGCAACACCAACAGCACCGCTGTCATCTCCTGGTTTGACATTGATGTGGAAGTTAGGTATTCATTGTCCTGCCAAGTTCCTTGGACCGTCTTCCCAGATAATGCCCCCACCCTATCTGGGAAGCGTCCGTGGACACTGCTAGCTACTGGAATTGGGGAATGAATGGTCTGCCCAAGTACTTGGGTTGATTGAAGCCACCAACAAAGGTCCCTCTTGCAGGGATCTGTAATAATAATCTTGTGGGACATAGGTAGCACCTGCATGGACCATTGGGCAAAAAAAGTAACCACTGAAGGACTCTCATGTGTGAAAAGTGTGCAAAAGGTTACCAGAGTAATTGCTGCCGCCATTGTACCCAGTACTGTTAGAACAAAGGAATTTTGCCTGTAACTTGTTTTGCAATGCTGAGTAAGAGGAATAGCTGATGTCACGCCATGGCGTTTGAACTCTTTTGTGAGGAAGTTTTGCTACACCATGTCCTTTGTGTTTAAGTCACTCCACTGAATGGGGAAATATGCTGTGATGGTAACAAGCCAGATTTTTAGAAAATTGTTATAATACTTAGGTTGAGAAACATAGAGATGAATGGTGGTGTACTCCTTGCTTTGACTAGTAAAGATGCTCAGTGGTAGAGGTCAGGAGCCAGTCATCTAAATATAGAAACACTTGGAATCCTAGGCGCCTCAGAGTAGAGTTGTACCTACTGCCATGCATTTGGTAGAACACTCCGGGGGCTGTGGAGTTTGACCAAAGGGCAGAACTTGGAATTGAGTAATGATTGGCTCCCAGCCAAAAGCGTGACTCCCTGGATCACCGCTGTCAATTTTGATGTGGTAGTGCACGCCTGGAGATCTATAGACCATATCCAATAGTCTTTTTCCCAGAAAGGGAAGCCATTGACACTGCAGTGTTACCATCCAGGCTTTTAACTTTTTTTTACTGACTTGTTTTTAGTCTGCTGCGATCCAGAATGAGGCCTCCAGTCCTCTGTGTCTTTTGGAACTAAAAACTAACTTTGAGTAAATTCTGGATCCAATTTAATCTGACCGGGGACATTTTGAATGACTCTTTTGTCTAGCAACCTTTGAACTTCTATAAGATTTTGGCTTGATCCCTCTGATTGGGTTAAGAATGTCTGGGACTGAAGTCTTTGTTTGTGCTGGGGATGGGGAGGAGGCAGGCATGGTATGTTGTGTGGGGAGGAGGAGAAATGGTATGTTGTATCCTCTGGATATTATTGTCACACCCATCTGTCTTGTGTAATATCTAGCCAGGAGCTTTGTTTTTAAAACAATGCTAATCTGCCCCGACTGCCTCCAGAGAGGGTGGACAGGTGGGCCTCCTTTCAGGGCTGGAAGGGAGCCTATCAGAGGAATGTGCTTCTGTGTCACCCCTGGTTTTGTGGACTCCCCCCTCTGCCACGAGGTCGGCATCTTCCAATATTGTTTCCCCCTCTGCCCCTGGTACAGGAATAAATCACTACGGCTGCGTCTGGTAAAAACACTTTGGGATTTATGGAACCACATCTTTCCTCCTTTTGACCTCTGGGGTAAGGTCTGGAAAGGGAGAGAGAAAAACATCTCCCATGGCAGACAGAGTCACTTTACCTTCCTGTCGCATCTGGTCAGAGTCTCTTTTTACTTTAGGCCCGAACAAGGACCCCAGCCATCAAAAGGGGCATTAATAAAAGGAAGACTTGAAAGGGTTCAGCAAAAGGCGCATCCAGGGAATGCCCTCCTTAGGGAGATTCCTGTACCTGCCCTATTGGCTCCATTAGCTGCATGAATGATATGAGTTGCATAGAGGAGTTGACTATAGAATTTAAGGTAGCAAGCTGTGCGGTGCACCTTATCTGAGACCCCTGCAGCTGTGCAAGAGACAGCTTAAAAGGGCATCTCCTAACTCGCTTCAGGATCCCTCCTGAAGTCTGGTAAAATGGGTCAAGTAGTTCAGCGACCAAAGTGCAAAGGCCATGAGCAAAGAACATACTCTTTCCATATCATCCACTGTTGAGATTCTTTGTTCGGTGGATGGACATATGAGAAGTCTCAGAAAATTCCTTCTTGGTAGCCACTGCCACCACCACTAACATCTACTAGGACGCAGTTGCACGATATAAATTTCTCTTGTGCAGGGGCAGTAATAAAATCTGTTAGACGCACTCCTCAAAGCGGGTTCCACGAAGATCTGGAGGGAGCCCCACACCTTTTGACTAACACAACATGTTAAGGAGCACAGTCGAAAGGTGGAATCACCCTTAAGAGGTGGAGGTCAAAAGAATGAAATGCTTCCGAATTTCTGAAACTCATCCTTAGATGGGTTAATGGTCTTCCAGCCACCTCTCTGCTTAAGGAGTTCTAAAGATGTCCATGAGAGACATCCTTAGAGGGTGACCACGTTGAGGGACCCTTCAGAGTCATCCCCTAAGTCTGTGTCCAAAGTGACAAGACTCCTCCAGAAAAGTCTCTAGATGTTTCACTAGCCACAAGTTCTCTTCCGAGGAGCCTCTCCAGAGGAGTCCCCTGGGGAGGTTTCAGAAGAGTGTCTGCACCCAATGGGGCATCCATGGAGCATCGGTTCTCTCACGGCTAGGGAGGGAGGGATGGTACAGAGGCAGACACTGCTGGCACTTTGGGGGAAGGAGTGCTTGGATAGAAGTGGAGCCATCTGGCGTGATAGCACACTGCTCATTACCTGGATCCGAGACAGCCTCTGGCTCTGAAGAGCCAGGAGACTTCCTCCACCTCAAGTAGGTGGGCTGTGTAAGGCTGATGTTAAGCCAGAGAAGAGGTAGATTTGCAGGAAACTGAGCTAAGGTCTGACCCGACTCTCCTCCCCAGACCCAATGGGGAGGCGTTGGCTCCCAGATCCCTCGACAGATGATATGGCACTGAAGAGGTCGGAGGCTCGGGGCCAAAGAACCAGAGGGCAGGTTTCAGACCCAATGGTTCCACCACAATTACATCCAAGCACTCCAGCTCTGAAGCCACTTTCGGGTCAGAGTGGGAATTGAAAGGGGTTGTGACAGCTGTCAGATCCAATTCCTTTTAGGCTGGACTCGAAAGAATCTTGGCTAGTGCCAGGGTCTATAGCAGCCTCCTGACCACCTGCTCCACGTTGTTTACATCCGACAGGGTCCTGGAGGGATGGGGTTGAGAGACTTGATACTCCCAGCCACTGACTGCAAAAGAGGTGACTGTGGAACTGAGAAGTCAGCTCCAGGCTGAGGGCAGCTCTGACTATGACTCATAGCTGATTCCCAAAATAACTGGTGGAGCTAAAGAGGTTACCTTTTGACCCGAAAACCTTGGAACTGAAAATACGCTCTTTGGCTACTTTTTCAAAGGCTCACAGAAGCTGCAGCAGATGAAGATCCTCTCTTGTGAGACTTGTCGATTTTGGGGATTGGAAAGATTTAGAAGAGGTCTGATTCCTTCTGGTGGCTTCCAGTAACTCAGTAATCCCCTATCAACTTATTTCCCATTCAGTAAGACCCTGAACTAAACCCGTGACCAGAATTCGGAACATGATCTTGCTTGTGGGTCCGAGTGCCCAAACAATTTACACATCTGGTGCCCGTTTAGTCAAAAAGGACATCTTCTGAAACAGAATCCACTTCTTGAAGCCCTGACTGCTGTTTCTTTCCGTCTTTGAACATTAGCAAACAACAACAAATTCAAAGCTACACAACTGTCACAAACTGCCAAATAGCTACTAGAAAAGTCACACAGGAAGGAGAAAAAGGGGCTAGAGGAGAGTCTCTAATTAAAATGGTAATCCTCTGGCCAGAGGCATCTGTAACTGGCAGCCGAGACCTCTGGAGAAAGGGGAAGCCCTCTAATTTAAATGAGCTTAAGGAAAAAACAAACCCTCTAACTTAAACTGGTTCATTAATGAAAGATAGAAGGAGAATTACTTTAAATTTAGGTATAAAAGGGATAGTGGGGTGAACTATACGCCTAGCGAAAGTGATGGCCAGCAACAAGCAAACACAACAAGCAGAAAAAAAAAATGAGAGATTAACCCAGACAGGTGAATCCTAACAACACAGTAGCTAAATCACTGCAACAATATTTATATTACAAATAACAAGAGAACAGTATAATTAATAGTCAAGACTTCAAAGATAGCTGCACACTGATTAACAACTTAATTTCAGCTCTCCTACTGTAAAAACAGAAATGAGAAAAAAGGGCTAGTGAAACTGTCAGTCAGGGTAAAATTCAATTACTGGCTAGTAAGTATACTGCCTAGGTTCTAGCAAAGAAGAAATCTGGAGAGTCTGAAAGAAATTCAACCAGAAAAGGGTGAAGAGAAAACACTGGGTGGGAACAGCAACTGTTCAGCAAAACTAGTTCATATTTCAGCTTTCATACAAAAGATGGCTTCCCATAATTTAGAGGAAAATATAAAACAAATGTTCTCAGAGGTGTTTAACACAGGAAGAACACTGGAGGCAAATATAAGGTCACACAAAAAGGTTGTAAAAACAGAAGCTTTAACTGGCTATTCGGATGAATTAATACAATTACAAAAATCAAGAGTCTGAAATGAAAAAAGCCTGGCTGAATATGAGGCTTCTCAAGAAGATCTGTTTCAAAAAATATTAGAGTTAGAAGACAGAGCATGCAGAAAAAAAAACTGAGATTTTCTGCTGTACCAGAGAAATTAATAGAAACAAGACTGCATTCATGTTATGAAAATACAAATACGTGAGTGGGCTGGTGTTCCACAGCAGGATTTGTTAACTGAGAGGACTCACCATGTATACGCTCCACGTTTTGCCATGAGAAAGAAGCCAAAACCTATAGCAGTAAAGATGTAGTCATACTAGCAGATAGTGTTGCTCCTGACAAAATTGTAGTATTAGGGAAAAATATTCAAAACTGGCAAAAGCAGAGTGTGAAAAATTATTATTCCCTGTACATCAGGCAGAAGAGAAGCAATTTAATCCAGCAGTCAGGGAATGTTAAAAGGAAAGTATGAGATTTAAGCCGCTGTAGCCAGCTGTTATCAAAATATTTTTTTCTGGAGAATCAAGGATACTTTTGGATGTAGAACAATGTAAGGAGGAAATGAAAGGCTTAGCCAACAAAAGGTAAACTAACAAGTAGAAGGGGGTTCTGCTTTTCAACTTCTGACAATAACAAAGCCCATACAGAGACTTTGCCAATGAAACCTTGGACATTATTTCAAAGAAAATGTTTATGTGACAAAAACATGCATAGGAGCTGACTAAAAACAAAACCAGGAGTACTTCAGACTTGATTTAGAGACTGGTGTTCCATATGGATAGACTTGTGAAGAACAACAGCAATACTGTGAAATTAATGAATAAATTGGAGGCTATAAACATTGATCATTCAATTTTGGAAAGGATATATGAAATCTGGCTTTACAAGAAGTGGCTGAAGAAAGTCACAAGGTAAGAAAGGATGGACAGAAGCAAGTAATATGTAGAATTAAGGTGATAATTTCTCCTGTTTTTATATATGCGGTCATCTATAATAATGTCATTGGTTTAAGCTACACAAAATATATTAAGCAAACAGGCCTGAAAAGTAAGACAAAATAATGAAATTCATGGAAAATGCTAGTTCTTTCTTGTATTTGCAAAGTCGTTAGCTTTTTTTTTCATTAGCAAAGGCTTTCAGTGGAAGAAAAGACATTTATAAGTGCAAGAAATTAATCATGAAAGGGCAGAACAGTATGTTCTGAGTAACATTTGCAAAGATTCTTTTAAGCATCTGCAAAGTCAATTACTACTTTTACTTGGAGACGAGAAATTTCTAAGTGAAAACAGTCATGAAGGGCCTTAACAGTCTGCTGAGTGAAGCGTATAAGCAGCTCAGTGAAAAATACAATACTTTTAAAGTGTGGGATGTGAATAAGTTATACAAGTAGTTGATTTCCCAGCAGTTATAGTACTTTAATGTATTCAATATAGGAATTCACAATTTGGTTTAACAATGCACAATTCATTTTATTTATTTAAAGGTAGTCCGTACACTTTTTTCTTAGGGCTAAAAGTTAATGTTTACTGAAGTAATGTGAGCTGTTTTCCACATCTGGGAGGAGGATAAAGATTTAAGTGGGAATACAGGCTGTAACATATGCCTTAGCATGGGTAACATTCACTTTAGATTAGGTACTGCCTGTGGGTACAGTGGTCAAATTGAGGCAACTGTGCTCATCATTTTTTGAAAATGCACATAATTCTGTGTACTTGTTTTATGTTAAAACAGGATAGGGTTTCTATAAATCTGTTCAGTATTCTGAGTGTTTTCACTGAAGTAAAGGCTTGAAAAAATGTAGCATAGAATCAAATGAAGATGAGAAAAAGCAACTACATCAGATATTAGCCTGCCAAACGTTAATGTTCCCATGTAAACAAAATGTTGGAAATATACATTCAAAAAGCACACTTATGTATAATATGAAGGAGTAATTGCTTTCTGTCATAATGGCTACTCTGTCCATATTACCATGAAATGTAAACAGCAGGTAAAGAAAAAAGGCAAAAAGTGCTGAATTATCTTAAGAACTGCACGGTGCTAATAGCAATGTTGCAGGAGACATATTTGGATAGACATAAGCATGTGAATTTGACAAAGCAAGGAATTCAAGGTGGACTTTTGGCAGAATGTCAGGGACAAATGAGGAGAAATTATGGTCCTGGTTGCCAGAGGGGGCCCAGTAATGATGCAGGATGAGAATGAGGGATAGTGGTGGTAGTGGAGAGGATTATGCTGACTTGTGTTTGTATTCCACCTGGGGCTGCTGCTGTGGAGTTTGGGAGTATTTTGGGACAGGTGAACGGCTTTCATTGGGGAATGTTGTTAGTGAGTAATAATTAGCACCTGATTTTCATTGGTGAGAATGCATCGGCGAACCTAGAAGGGAAAAATACAACAAAATATGGTACATTTCTGAAGAAATGTATGAAAATGTTTTCACAGAAGATGTGAATTCAGTATTGGGAGCTATGACAGAATTTACATATTACTCTCCAAACTACAAGAACTGAGCTTGACTGAATAGAAGATCTCACAAGAACATATGTGCTTAATTGAAAGTTTTGGCACACATCCAATAACTATTTCAATCATGCACCAATAAAACTATGATAAAGATGCAGGATAATGAAGCAAAAATAATACATGGGTGCTGGTGCCTTCCCACTGAAGTGTAAAAGAGAGAGGAAAGTACAGATGTATAAGTAAACTTATCATAAGAGTAGACGTTCAAATGATCACCTCCAGTAGTGTTAGCTATATGGGATATATCCTGAATAGCATACAACAGACAGCCATCTTCCAGACCTTAATGGCATCTTCCATGTGCCCAAATCATTGACAGCTTAAGCAGAGCAGAAGAAAATCAATGGTTTGGGCATCAAACCTTCAGAGTTTTTTTGTCAACTGAAAAGGGTCTGTGTTACATATGTAAAAATCAAGGTCCTCACCCTGGCATTGAAAGAGTGGCTACTACAGCAGTAATCATTTGAACATCTACTGTTATGGAAAGTTTACTTACACAACTCTATGTTCCTCATTTATCACTGCTGCAGAAGTCTTAAATATACAGGCAGACTACCGACTAGGAGGAGGATGGATGTGGGTCAAGAAGTACTTGGTGAATGGTCCTAGGAAAGCCTGTGATACACCAAGAAAAGGAATCTAGTTTTTAGTGCTTTGTAAAGCTATGTATAGAGGAATATACTGCTGTTTCTAGGATACTTCTAGAATCCATCAATTTCCAGGCCATTCAAGTGGGATAGAAGTATTGCACTCTAACTCTGGCCCAGGTTTGATTTGTGGCTCAGGTAGCAGGGAGGGATGGGTGTTACCAGACCTGGTGGGCTAGCAGTTCTGAGGGTATCTCCTGCGACAATTCCTGGTGGAGAGTGAGGATGTCATTACTGGGAGGAGAGGTCCAAAGGGGTGTGGGATAGAGTAGGGATATGGCTGTACTGCTGTGGTGGTGGGAAGAAATGCTGCATGTCTGCACTGCATGCCTGTCTCTTGGATGTAACCATGAGAAACATGTGGACTGTGGATGTAACAGGGTATGTCATAAAGGACACTCTCCCTGGAGGATGGTAATAGACCTTCAGGATGTACTTAAGATCTGCTGGCCCCGGCCCTGTCAAAGCACATCCTGGGAGACAGGACGTGGCTGGAAGATCCAGCAGTGGACATGGGACACTGGGTAGGGAGCCATGATATGGAGGGGAGAAATAGTTCCCCCAAAAACAAGGAATCCACCCCTTTCCGAAAAGCCACTGATAATGCCAATGCCCTGGTAGAGTGTACTTTGATTCTGCCAGGAACTGACTTGTTGGGATGGGTATAACAAAGGAAAATAGCACGGAATAACTACTTAGAGATAGCCTGCTTTGACACGTTCTTTTTTCCTAACCATCATAAGAAATGAAGAGTTTATCAGATTTTCTGAAGGTTTTAGTTCTATCAAGGTAATATCTGAGTTGTCTGTGGACATCTATGGTATAAAGAATCGCCCTTTACTTCTTAGGTTCTGAAAGGTAGACAGGGAGACTCATAGCTTGAATCAAAGTAAACACGGATATCACTTTAGGCATAAATGAAGAATTAGTTTTCAAGGAAACCCTATCTTTGTGGATAATGAGATAAGGGTGACCCACCATAAGAGCTTGTAGATCATGAATTCTTCTTGCAAAAGTCAGAGTACTCAACTAAACTGTTTTCCATGTTATGAACCTGAACTCAACCTGATGCGCTAGTAAAGTGGTGCAAGTTAACTTCTCCAAAGCAAAATTAAGATCCTAAGAAGGGGTCACGTGTTTTCTAGTCACCCAGGTATGCACTACTACTTTCAAAAACACTGAAGGAGGGGATCCCACGTGCAGACATGCTGAAATGGTTGACAACTAAACCTTGATCGAGGAGTAGTAATGGTCAGTGGATAACAACTCACACAAATATTGTAGAACCAGAGAAATAATAACCTTAAAATAGTTGTGGTCCTTGTGAACATTTACAGCTGCCAACAGCTCTTTTATGTTTATGTGTTTTGGTCTGTCATTTTTGCTTTAAACACTCTGCACTTTTACCCTGTCAGACACCATTCCCCCAGCAAAGCCTGTGGTGTTTGTACTTAACATTTACAAACTCCAGGTATACATCTAGACAAAGAAAACATTTTCCTGTGGAAGAAAAGTTCTTTGAAATGAGGTACCTTGAAGATTCTAGGAAAACCTTGTGATGAAATAAAACAAGACTTTTCAAAGGTCTCTTGAAACCCTAGTCTGGGAAGATCTCTGACTCAATCGTAAGATTCCTGGTACTTTGAAAAAGACTCTTAAAAGACAAGCAAGTTGTCTAAATAAGAAAAAAATATGAATACCTTGCAGCATGTGACGGGATATCTCTGGGGTTAGAAACTTTGTTAACACCCCTGGTTAAGTGGATAATCCAAAAGACAATGTAGTAAACTGAACGTGTTATCCAGACATAGAAAACCTTAAAAAACATTTGAAATCTAAGGTTACAGGAATGTGATAAGCATCATTTAAATCTAGAGTTACTAAGAAACTTAAAGGAGGAATCAGAGGTAACAGGTCGTGAAGAGTAACACTTCGATCTTTGGAACTTTCACTAAACAGTTTAGAAAGAAAATATCTAAGACTGTTCTCCATGAGGCATCTCTCCTTAGTACCAGAAACATTCTTGAATAAAATCCTTTTCCTGTAAGAGAAAGAAGAACCGCTTCTATTACCAGATGCTGAATAAGCTGAATAACAAGATATAAAAAAGTAGTTTATCTGGTGGATGATGAGGAATCCACTGGAAAGGACAGAGAGATTCCAATTACCATCTGTGTCTCTGCTGTTCTACTTGTTCCACTCTCAGAACCCATTAATCTGAGACTATGTGTTGCAAACAAAAAAATGGAGAGAGAGATTTTGAGGGAGATTTAAAGGCTTGCCAGGGTGGAAAGGTGGGAGGGGTGTTACTCTCTATAGACGGTCATTCAGACTTGCTGGAATGTCCTTATTTATGGGAGACCCACCTTTCTTTTTGAAGCTATTTTGCCATTGTTTTTGAATGTCTGTTTGCTAGAGGCTTCCTATGCCTGCTTATTTAACCTCTTTAATGGTGCAGGGGCAGGTACAGATAGAACCTTTAATAAACCTGGAGAAGGAAGGTTGAATAATCTGAGGAACCCCCTGGATCAGTTTTCCTCTCTCACCACTTTTTTCAAGACCTCAGGAGCAGATGGTCCAAAAGCAACCTCTCTAGCTCAAGCAGCTTTAACATCCTCAGGCAAATTTTGTACACATAACCATGCAAACCTTCTCATAACAGTTCCAGTAGTGGGAGCTCTGGAAGAGGCATCAGCTGAATCAAAGCATACTTTAAAGAGTGTCTGCTTATTTGAGATACATAAGCAATAGCGTATTCATACAATATTTTTCATCAGAAGAGGGAAAATTACCTATAATGTTCTTCATATTCTCAAATGATGTGTGCATAAACATTAACATGTGAGCGTGACAATGATATATTCAAAAAAAATAAGCATGGCAGAAGTATACATTTTTTCCAAAAATCTATCAAAGGCTTTCCCCTTACTTATTGGCAGGGTTTAGCATTTACAAAATGTTTAGCAGCAGCTGGATGTGCCAGGGAAATTACTGCAGGGTCAGAACTGGAATTAGAAAAAAAAACATTTGTAAGACTGAGGCACTTTATACAATCTATCTGCTTTTCTAGGGACAGCAGCTTGTTGTCAGGCAAGTCACAGGCTGTAAAAAAAACTATCCACCAAAGCTGAAAGTACAGGATGAACAGGAAAGCATTCAGGAAATGCCAGTTGTAACAAATCAAATGTTTCCAAGGATACTAGAATATCATTATATTCCCGCTGAAACAAGTGGTTCATTCTGGATATAGTTACAGAAGAAAAAAAAATCTTCAATGGGATTATCAGAAATACTCTTCCCAGAATCAGAATCAGTCACTTGTGGAGAAAAAACAGAAGTTGTTTCCTCAAAATCGTCTTCCTCTTATACTGGAAATCTTCAGAAAAATTAAGAATTTCTGTTTTTTATTCCAGTAAAATAAAATGAGAAAGATCGGGATCCTGAATTAAATGCTTAGCCAATTCCAAGAAATAATTTCTGACTAAAGTTTCCGAAACCAGGGAAAGATAAATGTTTTACCATTCTGCTTCTTTTTGACAGGAATTTTGATAGAATCAGACTGACACCTTTCAGGTATATCAGCCTTGGGGTCAGGCATTCCAATCCAGTTAGGCAGAGCGGCATTCCTTGCTCCTTCCTCCAAGATGGACAAGATTGTTTCTCCCTTACCTGGCTTTGACATTCCAACAGCTGCAGAGGATGTATCTAACCCCCACCCCATCCACAGAGGCTGATGGGGCTATACCAGGTACAGCTAAGGTAGAAGAATGATCTAAGGAACCAGAAATGGCCACAGCAGTCATGCATCTGCCACTGAGGCAAATTTGTAGCCAGTTGAAGGGGCTAAGGCTGTCTGGAAACTTTCTTCTTTTTCTGGTTGGGGGGAAGGAAAAATCAAGGAACTGGCAAGATGTTCCACTGTGAAGCCAAAAAAGAAGCTTAATGTTAGGGTAAAAGTGACAGCAACAGTAGAAAAAAAAGTAAATAAAAGTATTTTTTCCACCAAAAATACTCTGTGAGAAGCAAAACATATACTAAACCTCAGTGCCTAAAAGAAATTTAAAAAGAAGTTATGTACTCACCTTAATGTTCCATGTTTGTTGTCCATCTCGTCTTCATTCTTGCTGGTTGGGTTCAGAACCAATCATCGGTTCCAACTTGGCCTTTTACTAAAGCTTGAGAGCTTCCTCTGGCTCGAGTTTACACCCTGTCCTATCATGCCTAGGGAAGATTACCCAGATCTTGTTTGCAATTACTAAATATAATAAAAGTCCTATACATACATTCCAGGTATATTTACAGACATATACTCTTCAAGACAAAGGAGGGAATCAGAGAACATGTATTCCACATCTAATAAAGACCTCTCGATCCTCCAGGAGCGAAGGATGGGGGAAGGAGGGTGGGATGCAAGAATGAAGGCGAGATGGCAACAAACAAGGAATGTTATGGTGAGCATATAACTTCTTTATGATATGTTTTCCTATCTCGGCTTCATTCTTGCTAGTTGGGACAGCGTCTCTAGCACCTTCTTTCCTGGGTGGCTCAAGGGAACAAACTCTTCAGAACGGTGGACCCAAAAGAAGGCCTGTTCCGGGAGGCCACATCTACTCTGTAATGAGTGATGAAGGTATGAGGTTTTACCAACATTGCTGCAGCACAAATTAAATCCATGGGCAACCTAGCTTCAAAAGCAGCCGAAGTTGAAATATCTCTTTTGAGTGGCCTCTTATTTTTCCAGGCAGTTGTTTATGCTGGGAGGTATACGAGAATGTAATAGTATCTGTAAGCCATTTTGATAGAGTGACTTTAGATATTGGGGCACCCTTCTTCTTGTCCGAAAAGGACACAAATAATTGATCAGATTTTCTGAATTTCTGAATTCTTTTGTTCTGTGTGTAAGTAGAAGCGTAACTGCCTGTGTACATCCAGCTGGTGAAGTTTGTATTCTGCCTTGTTGCCATGATTAGGGAAGAAGACAGGCAGATCAATGGATTGATTTAAGTTAGCTTCAGAACAAACTTTGGGAAGGAATGAAGGATTAGTTCTAAGGGAGACTCTGTCTTTATGGAAAACTAAGCAAAGAGGGCATATGGATAGTGTTTGAAGTTCTGATACCCTCCTAGCTGAAGTGACGGCTACCAAAAAGACCGTTTTCCAGGTTAGACATTTTAGATGACAGGAAGAAGCTGGTTCATATGCAAAAAGGATTAAAGTAGACAGTACCAAATTGAGGTCCCAAGGAGGTGGTTCTCTTATTGGAGGCCTTAACAAAAACGGACCTCTCAAAAAGGCTTTGCATAGTCCGCGAGACATAATTTTTGAACCCAAATCGCTAGTGTGATAGTTCAATATGGCGGCTAGTTAAACTTGAATGGTGGCTGCTGCTGCTCCTTCATTAAAAAGTTTTGCTAAGAAGTCTAAAATACTAGTTACAGGAGCTGTGAAAGGGTCAATGTGATTAGCAGAGGCCCAACAAGAAAACCTTTTCCATTTGTTCGCGTAGAGTTTCCTAGTTGTGGTTTTATGGGATAAGACTAGGATTTGTTTTACAGCAGGGGATATATCTGGAAGCCTGGCTAACATTGGAAGTGGAGCAGCCAAGCTGTCAGTTTGATGGTCTAGACTGAGGGATGGTGAGTCCCTGACAGATAAGTCAGAAAGTCTGGTACTGGGTCCAGAATCCAGGGCTCTTCTCATAGATGGGGCCAAAGAAAGAGGAAGCAAATTTGCCAAGGCTAGTACGGAGTGATAAGTATTAACCTGCATTCCAATAACTTGGCTTTCTGTAGGACTTTGGGGATTAAAGGAAAAGGTGGAAAGGCATAAAGGAGACCTGAGGGCCAATCAAATACAAGTGCATCCCTTGGTGCCTCCCCTGGTGGGGGGATCAGGGCAAAGTAGTTGCTGCATTTGGCGTTCATGGATGTGGCAAAGAGGTCACAGCAAGGCTGGTCCCACCTGCAAAAATTTTGATTTGCAGTTTCTTGTTTCAGAGACCACTCGTGCGGCATTAGAATAGCTCTCCTCAATTTGTTCACTATCAAGTTGGATCTCCCCAGGATGTGCACTGCTGTCAGAAAATGTTGGGAGGAGACTGCCCACTGCCATACTCTCTGAGTGTCTCAACATAGGGGGTAGGATCTGGTTCTGCCTTGTTTATATACCACATGACTGACATATTGTCCGTCTGGATTGCAATTGTTCCTAGTGGAAGGGAGTTTTGAAATGCTTGCAACACCAACAGCACCGCTGTCATCTCTGGGACATTGATGTGGAAGTGGTATTCATTGTCCTGCCAAGTTCCTTGGACCGTCTTCCCCAGATAATGCCCCCCCACCCTATCTGGGAAGCGTCCGTGGACACTGTAGCTACTGGAATTGGGGGAATGAATGGTCTGCCCAGAAGTACTTGGGTTGATTGAAGCCACCAACAAAGGTCCCTCTTGCAGGAATCTGTAATAATAATCTTGTGGGACATAGGTAGCACCTGCATGGACCATTGGGCAAAAAGTAACCACTGAAGGACTCTCATGTGTAAGTGTGCAAAGGTTACCAGAGTAATTGCTGCCGCCATTGTACCCAGTACCTTTAGAACAAGATTTGCCTGTAACTTGTTTTGTGCGAGTAAGAGGAATAGCTGATGTCATAGCGTTTGAACTCTTTTGTGAGGAAGTTTTGCTACCATGTCCTTTGTGTTTAAGTCTGCTCCACTGAATGAAATATGCTGTGATGGTAACAAGCCAGATTTTTTGAAATTTATTGTAATGCCCAGTTGAGAGAATAGAGATGAATGGTGGTGTCTCTTGCTTTGACTAGTAGATGCTCAGTGGTAGAGGTCAGGAGCCAGTCATCTAAACATAGAAACACTTGGAATCCTAGACGCCTCAAGTGAGTTGTACCTACTGCCATGCATTTGGTGAACACTCCGGGGGCTGTAGTTTGACCAAAGGGCAGAACTTGGAATTGGTAATGATTGGCTCCCAGCCAAAAGCGTGACTCCTGGATCACCTGTCAATTTTGATGTGGTAGTGCACACCCTGGAGATCTATAGACCATATCCAATAGTCTTTTCCCAGAAAGGGAAGTATTGACTGCAGTGTTACCATCCAGAACTTTAATTTTTTTTACTGACTTGTTTAGTCTGCTGCGATCCAGAATGGGCCTCCAGTCCTCTGTCTTTTTTGGAACTAAAAATAACTTTGAGTAAATTCTGGATCCAATTTAATCTACGGGGACATTTTGAATGACTCTTTTGTCTAGCAACCTTTGAACTTCTATAGTTGCTTGATCCCTCTGATTGGGTGGAATGTCTGGGACTGATCTTTGTTGTGGGGATGGGGAGGAGAATGGTATGTTGTGTGGGGAGGAGAATGGTATGTTGTATCCTCTGGATATTATTGTCTGCACCCATCTGTCTTGTGTAATATCTAGCCAGGCTTTTTGGTACAATGCTAATCTGCCCCCGACTGCCTCCAGAGGTGGACAGGTGGGCCTCCTTTCAGGAGCGCTGGAAGGGCCTATCAGAGGAATGTGCTTCTGTCACCCTGGTTTTGTGGACTCCCCCCCTCTGCCACGAGGTCGGCATCTTCCAATATTGTTTCCCCCTCTGCCCCTGGTAGAATAATCACTACGTGCGTCTGGTAAAACACTTTGGGATTTATGGAACCACATCTTTCCTCCCTTTTGACCTCTGGGGTAAGGTCTGGAAAGGAGAGAAAAACATACTCCCATGGCAGACAGAGTCTTACCTTCCTGTTCGCATCTGGTCAGAGTCTCTTTTACTTTAGGCCCGAACAAGGACCAGCCATCAAAAGGGGCATTAATAAAGGAAGACTTGAAGGGTTCAGCAAAGGCGCATCCAGGAATGCCTCCTTAGGGAGATTCCTGTACCTGCTGCCCTATTCGCTCCATTAGCTGCATAAGATATGAGTTGCATAGAGGAGTTGACTATAGAATTTAAGGTAGCAAGCTGTGCGGTCACCTTATCTGAGACCCCTGCAGCTGTAGAACCTTAAAGGGCATCTCCTAACTCCTTCAGGGGATCCCTCTGAAGTCTGGTAAAATGAGTCAAGTAGTTCAGCGACCAAAGTGTAAAGGCCACTGACAAGAACATACTCTTTCCATATCTGTCCACTGTTCGAGATTCTTTGTTCGGTGGATGGACATATGAGGAAGTCTCAGAAAATTCCTTCTTGGTGGCCACTGCCACCACCATAGCATCTACTAGGACACCTTTTGATATAAATTTCTTATTGCAGGGGGCAGTAATAAATCTGTTGGGCCTCCTCAAAACGGGTTCCACCGAATCTGGAGAGCCCCACACCTTTTGACTAACTATGCTAAGGAGCTGGTCGAAAGGTGGAATCACCCAAGAGGTGGAGGGTCAAGAATGAAATGCTTCCAGGTACACAAACTCATCCTTAGATGGGTTAATGGTCTTCCAGCCACCTCTCTGCTTAAGGAGTTCTAAGATGTCCGCGAAAGAGACATCCTTAGAGGGTGACCGTGGGGACCCTTCCGAGTCATCTAAGTCTGTGTCCAAAGTGACAGACTCCTCAGGGGAGTCTAGATGTTTCCTATTACAAGTTCTCTTCCGAGGACCTCTCCAGAGGAGTCCCCTGGGGAGGTTTCAGAAGAGTGTCTCACCCAATGGGGCATCATGGAGCATCGGTTCTCTACGGCTAGGGAGGAGGGATGGTACAGAGGCAGACACTGGCACTTTTGGGGGAAGAGTGCTTGGATCGAGAGTGGAGCCATCTGGCGTGACAGCACACTGCTCATTACCTGGATCCGAGACAGCCTCTGGCTCTGAAGAGCCAGGAGACTTCCTCCACCTCAAGTAGGTGGGCTATGAGGCTGATGTTAAGCCAGAAGAGGTAGATTTGAAACTGACTAAGGTCTGACCCGACTCTCCTCCCCAGACCCAATGGGGGAGCGTTGGCTCCCAGATCCCTCGACAGATGATGGCACTGAAGAGGTCGGAGGGGAAATCGGGGCCAAAGAACCAGGGGCAGGTTTCAGACCCAATGGTTCCACCACAATTACATCCAAGCACTCCAGCTCTGAAGCCACTCGGGTCAGAGTGGGAATTGAAGAAGGGGTTGTGACAGCTGTCAGATCCAATTCCTTTTGGGCTGGACTCGAAAGAATCTTGGCTAGTGCCAGGGTCTATAGCAGCCTCCTGACCACCTGCTCCACGTTGTTGTCCGACAGGGTCCTGGAGGATGGGGTTGAGGACTTGATACTCCCAGCCACTGACTGCAAAAGAGGTGACTGTGGAACTGAGGAAACCAGCTCCAGAGCTGGGAACCGGCTCTGACTATGACTCATGGCCGGTTCCAAAATAACTGGTGGAGCTAAAGGAGTTACCTTTTCGACCCCGAAAGCCTTCGGAACTGAAAATGTGTCTTTGGCCTATTTTTTCAAAGGCTCAGAAGCTGCAGCAGATGAAGATCCTCTCTTGTGAGACTTGTCCGATTTTGGGGATTGAGAAGATTTAGAAGAGGTCTGATTCCCTTCTAGTGCTTCCGAAAAAGTAACTTTCAGTAATCCCCTATCAACTTATTTCCCATTCCAGTAAGACCCTGGAACTAAACCCATGACAATTGGAACATGAATCTTGTAGGTCCACAGTGCCCAAACAGTACACACATCTAGTGTGCCCGTTGGTCAAGGACATCTTCTGAGAGCAAGAATCACACTTCTTGAAGCCTGACTGCTTTGTTTCTTTCCCGTCTTTAGACATTATAGCAAACAACAACAAATTCAAGGAAACTACTACAACTGTCACAAACTACTAAATAGCTACTAGAAAAGAAGTCACACAGGAAGGAGAAAAAGGGGCTAGAGGAGAAGTCTCTAATTAAAATGACAAACTCCTCTAGCCAGAGGAGACATCTGTAACTTAAACGACGAGACCTCTGGAGAAAGGGGAAGCCCTCTAATTTAAATGAGCTTAAGGAAAAAACAAACCCTCTAACTTAAACTGGTTCATTAATGAAAGATAGAAGGAGAATTACTTTAAATTTAGGTATAAAAGGGATAGTGGGGTGAACTATACGCCTAGCGAAAGTGATGGCCAGCAACAAGCAAACACAACAAGCAGAAAAAAAAAATGAGAGATTAACCCAGACAGGTGAATCCTAACAACACAGTAGCTAAATCACTGCAACAATATTTATATTACAAATAACAAGAGAACAGTATAATTAATAGTCAAGACTTCAAAGATAGCTGCACACTGATTAACAACTTAATTTCAGCTCTCCTACTGTAAAAACAGAAATGAGAAAAAAGGGCTAGTGAAACTGTCAGTCAGGGTAAAATTCAATTACTGGCTAGTAAGTATACTGCCTAGGTTCTAGCAAAGAAGAAATCTGGAGAGTCTGAAAGAAATTCAACCAGAAAAAGGTGAAGAGAAAACACTGGGTGGGAACAGCAACTGTTCAGCACAAAACAAGTTAAAGCTTCAGCTTTGATACAACAGAAGGCTTCCAGTAATTTAGAGGAAAAATAAATCAAATGTGCTCAGATGTGACTAAAATAAAATGAAACACTGAAGAAAATATCAACTCAAATAACATAAGGCTATAAAAATAGAAGAAGCTTTAACTAGCTATCCAAACAAACTGATAAAACTGCAAAAATCAGGGGCTGAAATGAATAAAAGGCTGGCTTAGTATTATGCTTCTCAAGAAGAGCTGTTTCAAACAATACTACAGTTACAAGACAGACCATGCAAAGGAAACCTGAGATTTTCTGCTGCACCAGAGACACTGGAAGGAAGAGACTGTGTTAATTTTACGGAACACAAATAAGTAAGTGGATTGCTATTCCACAGCAGGTTTGTTAATTGAAAGGGCACATTGAGTGTATGCTCCAAACCTGGCCATTTCAAAGCAGTCAAGACCTGTATTAGTAAATATGTAATTATACCAGCAGAAAGAGTTTATCCTGTCAAAACTGTCGCTCAAGGGAAAAGTATGAAATCTGCAAACAGCAGAGTGTTTATGGAAAATGATTACTCATTGAATATCAGCCAGAAGAGAATCAAATTATTGCAGCAATCAGAGGAATTCCAAGAGGCCAGTGTGAGATTCAAGCTGCTCTATATATCCAACTGTCTTCAGAATATTTTTTCCTGGAGAATCAAAGACTCTTCTGGATGGAGAAGTGGCTAAAGAGGAAATAAAAAAAAGTTTATCCAACAAAAATGAACTTGCAAGTAGAAGGGGGGGCCTGCTTCTTTCTCCTTTCGCCTGCATTCTTATAAAATTCATAGAGAGACTTTGCCTGTGAAATCTTTTCCATTGCTCCAATGGAAAATATTTGGGAGGGCAGAAAAAAATAAGAGTTGACTAGAAGACTTATGAGTACCTCAGACTTGAACCACAGTATAGTGTTGGGAGATGGAGATGATCAGGATAAAGACCAGCAGCACTGACATTAGTGAATAAATGGGTGATTAAAAAGCATCAATCACATTTGTGAAACATGGCTTTGCAAGCAAAAGTGGCTGAGAAAGACTGAAATTTTGCTGACTTTGTTAAAATTGTGAGTGAACTATAAAACATCATGTCATTAATGTTTACAAGGACACCAAAGGAAAAAAGAAAACTAAGTAAAACAATGTTTTATTTTTATTAGTATTTGTATAAAACATTTCATGACAAACTGCATGTCATACTGTAAAACTGTTTTATACAGTGTGCAGTCGGGTATTTTAAATGTGCAGGAGGGGGGAGTCTTTTCAGTGTCTGCTGTATATGTTAAAGATATCAAATGAAACTACTTTTTCTTGGTTGTAAGAAAAAGTTATGTACTCATCATAATGTTCCATCTGTGTTGTCCATTTTCATTTATCCTTGATGCATGAGTTCGGTTCCGATACCGGAACTGACTTGGCTGTTACAACAGATTGCCCAAGCCAAAAAATCTCAAACTTTGTGTCTACCCGCAACCCCTCTCTCCCAAAAAATTCAGATCAAGTTTGCAGAAAATATATATATATATATATATATATATATATATATATATATATATATATATATATATATATAAGAGATAAGGAAGCCTAAAGGGAGCCATATCCACTACGCTTTAAAAGTCACAATAGCTTAAAGGTACATTATCCGTTCCACCAAAAAGCTCTCAAGAGGCCAGGGGATGGAGGGAGGGAGGGAGGGAAGTCAAGGATAAATGAAAATGGACAACACAGATGGAATGTTATTTTGAGTGCATAACTTCTTTATCTGGTGTAAATTTTAATTTTATCCTTGACATATGAGACAGAGTCCCCAGCTACCTTAGATCTTGGGAGAACCCACAGAAGGATACTCCTTAGCACCACTGAACCAAAGGATGCTCTTCCCCTAGAGGCAAAATCCAATTTCTAATGAGTAATAAAGGTATGGAGAGAAGCCAAAGTAGCTGCTGCACATATTATCATTCACAGAAGCTCTAGATTGGAAAACTGCTGAAGTGGCTACATGTCTTGTAGAATGTGCTTTCATGGGCCTAGGCAAGGCAATTATCCTGTTGTCATAGATAAATGAAGCAGAATCCTTGAACCATCTGGCTAAGGTCACCTTGCTGACTGGCTTAGCAAACCTTGCACTTGAAAAGGATGCTAATAATTGGTCAGATTTTCTCATGTCTTTCGTCCTCTGAAGTTAGAAGTGTGATTGTCTGTAAACATCTGGTAAATGTGAACAGTATTTGTCTCTGTTGGAGAAGTTTAGAAAGAATACCGGTAAATTAATAGTTTGATTTTAGACTCTGACACTACTTTAGGTAGGAAGGTAGGATTTGCTTGTAAGGAAACTCTGTCTTTGTGAAAAATCACATAAGGTGGTTTACACGATAACTCTGCTTTTCAACCTGAGTGCTTTCCGTAAGAATTTCAGAATTAGAGGTAATGGGGGAAAGGCATATAGGAGTCCAGAGAGCCAAGTGTGGTGAAAAGCTTCCCTTGGTGAATTCCCCAGAGCTGGAATTAGGGCAAAGTAGTTGCTGCACTTGTTATTTAGGAGAAAGGTGAACAGGTCACAGCCAGGCTGACCCCAATGACAGAAAATCTTTTCTGTCACTTTTGGGTTGAGAGACCACTTGTGAAGTTGAAGAATACATCATCTCAGTAGAATGGCTTGTACTGTGACCATCTGGAATTCCATTTGTCAAACTGATTTGTTCTGTCTTTTCTGGTAATAAAAAGAATCTTGAGTAAGTTGGAACTCCCCGGAATGCGCATTGCTATCAGAAAGCAGTTGGAAGAGATTGTTAATTGCCACACTCTGAGTGCTTCTTGACAAAGGGAATAAGACTTGGTCCCTCCCTGTTTGTTGATGTACCAAATTATTGACAGATTGTTTGAAAGTACAGTTGTGTACACCTACCATAAATGTAGATGTTCGAGTGTCTTCACTGTTGCAGTCATGATTGTGGGGTTCTCCCCTGCCGGCAGGCAGCCCCAGGTCGGCCAGAATCCCAAAGTCTGGGTCCGGCGTCGGCTGTTCAACCATGCTTCCTGACGTCAGAGCGCCAGGAGTATAAAGCTGACAGCCGATGCCATCTTCTCCAGTTTTGCTTGCCCCAGATGTCAGGAGTCCCAAAATGAAAAAGGTCCCATAACCTTTGCAAATACACCTCAGAAGAATGGTGAAAAAAGGAAATACACAAAAGTAAAAATAAGAGGGGACAGGAGGGAGGGGAAACCCAGACTGCAACAGTGAAGACACTCGAACATCTACATTTATGGTAGGTGTACACAACTGTACTATGTTCATCGTGTTTCACTGTTGCAGTCATGACTGTAGGGTAGAATCCCAAAGCTGAAAGAAAGGGAGGTGGTCTGCAGAGGCAAAGCCTGCCCTAGACTTAGAGTAGAGAGGTAGATTGTAGTGCTTTGAAAAAGTATGCACTGAACTCCAAGTTGCAGCTTCCAAAATGTCCTTGGTAGGAACTCCCCTGAGGAAGGCCACAGAAGTGGCAGCAGTTCTGGTGGAATGAGTTCGTATACTCCCTGGGATTTGCTTTCTATGGTGAGAATAACAAAATCTGATTCCATGAGCAATCCATTTAGAAATGGTCTGTTTTGAAATGGCTTTACCTTGGGAACTTGAAGCATAAGAAACAAACAATTGTTCTGATTTTCTGATGTCCTTGGTTCTGTTCAGGTAAAAACGTAGTTGTCTGTGTACATCCAAGGAATGAAAGATCCTTTCCCCTTTATTTTGAGGAGTGGGGAAAAAGGTTGGCAAGTGGATAGTTTGATTTAAAGCCACTTTGGAAACCACCTTAGGCATGAAGGTAGGATTAGTCCTCAAAGATACCCTGTCTTGATGAAAAATAATATAAGGTTCCACAGCCATAAGAGCTTGTAACTCTGAAACTCTCCTGGCAGAGGTTAGGTCTAACAGGATAGCTGTCTTCCAAGATAAAAACTTGATGTCAGAAGAGGCAGCAGGCTCAAAAGGAGGCAAGGTTAGTTTTTCCAAAACATAGTTGAGATCCCAAGCAGGAATGGGAGGAGATCTAGGAGGTCTTAAGTTCTTAGCTCCTCTGAGAAACTGTCTCATGAGCTGGTGGGAAAAGATGGGAGGGTCTGTATTATAATGAGCAGAAATAGCAGAGGCATGTATCTTAATGGAAGAGAAAGAGAGACCCTTATGTAAGAGATCTGTCAAGTAAAGTAAAATTAAAGTAATGTTAGGAAGAAGAGGATCAGAATCCTGAGCCTGCATCCAGGAACAAAATCTTTTCCATTTTCCTGCATAAGATTTTCTAGTGCTAGGACGTCTGGCTTCTAAAATGACATCCATAACCTGCTTGGGCAGTAAAGAAGAAATCAAAGGCCCTGGACTAACCAGGCCGCCAGGCTCAGAGTTCTGACATGAGAGTGTAGAACCTGACCCTGATGTTGGGACAGAAGGTTCGGAGACGGAGGTAAAACCCAAGGGGGCTCCAGGCATAGGTTTTTTAGAGTTGGATACCAAAACTGCCGAGGCCAATTTGGAGCCAGTAAGATTATCATCTTGGGCTTGTCCTGGTTTATCTTCAATAAAACCTGTGGAAGAAGAGGAAGAGGCGGAAAGGCATATCCCGAGAGGTTCCTCCAACTGAATGACAGGGCGTCCACTTTCCAAGCTTCTCTGTGGAAAGTTCTGGTGCAAAAATTCTGTAGTTGATGATTGAGATGGGATGCAAAGAGGTCTATGTGAGGACATCCCCAGACTGCTGTTATCATCCTGAATATTTTGGTGTTCAGCATCCACTCGTGTGGATCCGAAAGGTTTCTGCTCAGACTGTCTGCCAGAAAGTTTTGTTTCCCTGGTAGAAACTGAGCTTGAAGATCCAGATTGCAAGCTAGAGCTGTGTTCCATAGATCCATGGCTAGTCTGCAAAGAGGGTAGGAATGAGATTCCCCTTGCTTGTTTACGTACCACAAAACTGTGGTGTTGTCTGTCCGTATTAGCAGTTGTCCTAGTTGTAAAAGATTCCTGAAGGCCAATAGAGCTTTCTGAACGGCTAACATTTCCTTTAAATTGATATGCAGGTGCTTTTGATCCTTTGTCCAAAGGCCCTGCAAACAATTGCCCTGAAAATGGGCTCCCCAAGCATAATCCGAGGCATCCGTGGTTAGAATCTGAGTGGCAGGAGGCAGACGGAAGGGTTTCCCTTTGTTTAGAGCACATGCCCTGGACCACCAAAGAAATTCCTTTTGAAGGCAAGGAAGGACGGAGATCAGTATGTCTAAACTGTGGCAATGCTGAGACCATACACTTTTTAGGTACCACTGTATTTTCCTCATGTGTAGTCTTGCATATGGTACGAGAAGGATGCAGGAGGCCATGTAACCCAAAGCCTGCAGGAATTTCCTTGCAGATAGTTGAGTTAGAGTTGCCAAGGTTTTGAAAGTTGAAGCCAGCTGTAATTGTTTTTCGGATGTCAGAAATGCCATCTGGGTTGTGGTGTTTAAAAGTGCACCCAGAAAAGTTATCTGTTGTGATGGTGTCAAATTTGACTTTTTTATGTTTACAGAGAATCCCAGGAACTTGAGGAGGTTCTGTACAAATTCTAGATGCTGGAGTAAGACATCCTTGCTGTCTGCCTGAATTAGACAATCGTCCAGATAAGGGTAAATTTGAATTCCCTTGAGTCTGCAGTAAGCTACTACTGGAGCCAGGCATTTGGTGAAGACCCTGGGCGCAGTAGACAATCCAAAGGGCAGCGCAGAGAATTGAAAGTGCCTCGATCCGGCCTTGAACCTGAGGTATTTTCTGCGATCCTGCCTGATGGGAATGTGTAAATATGCCTCCTTTAAATCCAAAGTTACTATCCATGCATCTTTGGACAGCATTGGAAGTAGCTGCTGTAGAGTAAGCATCTTGAATTTTGGAATCTCTAGAAAGGTGTTCAAGACCGACAGATCCAGAATGGGTCTCCATGAGTTTTGCTTCCTTGGGACTAGAAAGAGCCTTAACCTTTTCCCATCTCTGAAAGAGGAACCAGTTCTATGGCATTCATAGCCAAAAGAGCTTCCACCTGGTTTAAGGCCTCCGTCCATTGATGTTTTGGAAGGTCTGGCCATCCGCTTGGCCTTGGCAAGGTATGAAAATGGAATTTGTAACCTCTTAAAACCACATCCAAAACCCATTTGTCTTGGGTTATTTGAGTCCAATTTTGATAAAAAAGAGAAAGTTTTCCTCCTAGAGGGGCTTCCAGGCAAGAAGTTCCTGTAGCCCAACAGAGGGAGTCATTGAGTTTGTTTCCTTTGAGATTGTGACCTGTCTTCTCCTCCCCTAGGGGTAGAAGCAGTCCACTGTCTTGGTCTATAAGCAGCTTGTGTTTGAGGCCTCCCTCTGGAGCATCTATATCTACCCCTCTGATGCCTGTCTGAAGTAGGAAAGGACCAATTTTTTGAAGGCCAATTCCTGCTAAATCTAGGTGGCTGTACTTATAAGAAATCTTTAACTGTTTGCATGGATTTCGCCTTATCCTCCATCTTTTTAATCACCTCTTCAGCTTTTGATCCAAACAAAACATTATGCTGAACAGGAGCATCCAATAATTTAGCCTTTATTTGTTCAGGTAAATTTTTGTTCCTTTAGCCAGGCATGCCATCTAATGACTGTGCCAGAGGCCGCAGCCCTACAAGAAGCCTCCAAGGCATCAAATCCACAGTGTAAACCATGCTTCCCAACCTGTTCAGTGGCATGCAATAAGTCATGTAATTCCTTATCATCTGCACAGGCAGAAATGGAAGTAAGCTTTTGTTTTAAGACAGACAAGAGAAATTGCTGGTATTTAAGCATATGAAACTGACAGTTTAAAGCCCTAATGGACAAAGTAGCAGAAGTGTAGACCTTTTTGCCCCATCTTTCTAAGGATCGAGAATCCTTTTCAGTAGGAATGGGATTTTTGGCAGAAGTGGCCTTAACTCCCTTAGGACCCTGAGAAATGGTTTCAGGGTCAGCAGCAGGGTTCTTGTATAAAAACTGATGGGAATCAGGAACCCTGTAATATCTATCAGGCTTAGCAGGAGCAGGAGGAAAAGAGTCAGGGGTTAAGTTAGCCTCCGAAAAGGCATCATCCACAATATCCAAAACAGGAGGAACAGCCAGGGGAAGAAGAAGAAAATCCCTCAGTCTTTTCTTGGATTCTGAATACTCCTGTCCTTCCCAGTGGAAATGTTCCCTCATTTCATGCAAAGTTTCCCCAAAAGAGAAATCCTCAGGGGGAGAAGCTGAAGGAATGGATTCTTCAGCATCAGAATCCTCATAAGGAGGGAAAGAATATTCCTGATCAGAAAAAGAAACTGAGGAAAGAGAAGCCTGATCAGAGGAATCATAATAAACATCCTGCCTTGGCCTTTTGTCTGGAGGGGGATATGAACCCCTAATCATAGTAAGTAAATCCTCCGCCATCTTGAGTAACTGTTTCTGTGACTTGGGAGCCGGTTCAGAAGAGGCCTGTGTTGAAGTCTTTGATTTAGAAGGAGTCTTTGGCTTTGCCTTTACTAGTAGCTGAGTAGGCCTGAAAACCCCTTGGGAAGCCGGTACCTGCACAGCGGCTCTGGACCCATCCGAAGGAGCATTGTCCGAAGGTCCTGCAACAAAAATATTTAAAGGCCTGGTTGGCTCCTCATGAGAGTCCGTTTCGGCCGTCGGTTCTGAATGGCCGATGACAGGAGCTGCAAAAGCGCCTCACTGACGACGGCCAAACCTGAAGCTGGCATCGCTTGTGCGCTATCATCAGATTTGGACCACGGAGGCCTGTCTTTATCCTTGCGACGTTTGGGAACTCCGGTAGCCGGGACCGTATCCGACGACATTTTGTAGTTAAAGCGCCTACCGAAGTAATGAAAAGCAAAATCGTACCTTCGCTTAATTGTACGTTGATTGAATCTAGCACAAAACCGACAACTAGCTACGTCGTGGTCAGGGCCTAAGCAAGGAATACAGTAAGAATGAAAATCCTTATGAGGTATTTGCTTCCCACATGAAATACAATTATTAACTTTTTCTGACATCGGAGTGGAGCAAGAAAAAAGTTTCAACAACGGGGTACTTAGCTTTGAGTGGAGAAGAAAGTCTTCGGACCGAAGTATATAGAAAAATTCATCAGGAGTCAGCCGACCGGCACTTGCGAACTGCTATCACCGCACGGCAAGAAAGACTGGAGAAGATGGCGTCGGCTGTCAGCTTTATACTCCTGGCACTCTGACGTCAGGGAGCATGGTTGAACAGCCGACGCCGGACCCAGACTTTGGGATTCTGGCCGACCTGGGGCTGCCTGCCGGCAGGGGAGAACCCTACAGTCATGACTGCAAAAGTGAAACACGATGAACATCTGCAATTGTTCCCACAGGAAGAGCTGTTTGAAAAGCTTGCAATGTTAAAAGTACCTCTCTTAGCCCCAGAACACTGATATGCAAGTTGGCCTCTAAGGGGGACCAAGTGCCTTGGACAGTCTTACCCAGAAAATGCGCCACCCTCCCATCTGGGAGACATCTGTGGTCACTATGGCCTTGGGTTCTGGACGGATGAAGGGACGGCACAGGAGAATTTCTTTGCAATGAATCCACCAAACTAGATCCTTGTTGCAGTGATTGGTGATCAGAATCTGGTCTGACATGGGTTGGTGTATCAGAGACCACCGAGATGCTGTAGAATTCTCATGTGAAATCTGGCTAGGAGAACTTTTAGTTATGTACTTACCATAACTTTAGATGTTTGAGATCCATCTCGCCTACATTCTGTACTGATGGGTTCGGAGCCGATCCTCGGCTCCGACTCGGCACGCTATGCTATAGAGCGAAGTCTCTTATTGGCTGAGCTATTCTATATCCCAGGATGCACCACCACTACTTCCCCAGATCTTGTTTGTCCGCACTCATGCACACACACATAACTGTTTATATAACATTGCCAGATGTTTCAAGATGAAACAATAGTACTCGGACCGTCCAGTCTCTTCTGATCTCCAAGGCAGGGGGAAGGAGGGTGGGTTATTAGGAATGTAGGCAAGAAGGATCCCAAACATCTAAAGTTATGGTAAGTACATAACTAAAAGATGTTATGTGATCCTATCTCACCTACATTCTGTACTGATGGGACAGCGTCTCTAGCACCTGATTCCTGGGTGGCTCACTGGAAAACACTCCTGAGAACTGTGGAACCAAATGAAGCTCGCCCCCGAGATGCCACATCCAATTTGTAGTGGGAAATGAAGGTGTGCGGAGGAGACCACGTAGCCGCAGCACAAATGTCGCTAATGGCAAGCTTAGAATGGAATGCTATTGAAGTAGCCATAGCTCTAGTAGAGTGAGCTTTGACAGAGGTTGTAAGCTCCTTATTAGAAGAGGAATAAGCCTGACTAATACAGTCCCTGATCCACTTGGTAATAGTGACCTTTGTGACGACTTTGCCCAATTTATTGTCCGAAAAGGACACAAACAATTGATCTGTTTTCCGTGTTTGTTGGGTCCTATCTAAATAAAAGCGCAATTGCCTGTGAACATCCAATGTGTGGAAAATGTATTCCGCTTTGTTTGAGTACTTTGGGAAGAAAACTGGAAGTTCTAATGACTGTTGCAGGCAAAAACTGGAACAAACTTTAGGAACAAAGGATGGGTTAGGTCTGAGGGATACTCTATCTTTGTGAAAAAACAGGTACGGTGGTTTGACAGATAGAGCTTGAAGCTCTGAGACCCTTCTGGCTGAAGTAATAGCGACCAGAAAGGCAGTTTTCCAAGAAAGAAATTTCAAATCACAGGTTGCTGCCGGTTCGAAGGGGGAGGAGGTTAAGGCACGTAATACCACATCGAGATCCCACAGTGGAGCAGGATAAGAAATCGGAGGTCGTAAAAGCGCAGCACCTTTTATGAAGGTTTTACACAATCTGTTGCTCATCAAAGGTGGGTTTATAGATTCATGAAAATTGGAAATAGCTGCCAATTGGACCTTGATAGTAGAGACTGATGAACCTTGATTGAATAGGGAAGTTAGAAACTTCAGGACTTCTGACACCGGGACAGTGATGGGATCTAGACCCCGGAGTTGAGCCCAAATAGCAAATCTCTTCCATTTGCTAGTATACAATTTCCTAGTGGCAGACTTGTGGGCCGAGGATAAGATACGTATGACTTCCAGGTCTAAAGTATGATTCCTGACTATAGTCGGAAGAGGAGGAGCCAAGCTGTTAACTTCAAAGAGTGAAGGGACTGATGGAGTTGTCCCGACTGGTGAATTAATAGGTCCAGGATCTGATCCAGGAACCATGGACTGCCCAGTGCATACTTCCGAAGATAGGGAAACCATACCTGACGAGGCCAGTAAGGGGCAACTAAAATCATTTTGCTCCCTAAGTGAGTCGCCTTTTGGATCACTCTGGGAAGGAGGGGAACCGGAGGGAAGGCGTATAGCAAGCCGGTGGGCCAAGGATGGGCTAAGGCGTCCATGGGAATCTCCCCCGGAGCTGGCGTGAGAGAGAAGAATTTTCTGCATTTCTCGTTCAGCGGGGTTGCGAAAAGGTCGCAACAAGGAGTTCCCCATCTTCTGAAGATCCGAGTTGCCACTGCCTCGTTCAGAGACCACTCGTGAGGAGAGAGAATAGTTCTGCTTAGTCTGTCGGCTATCACGTTGGATCTCCCAGGGATATGAGTCGCTACCAGAAAACGTCTGGTCGCCACTGCCCATTCCCAAACTCTCATGGCCTCTCTGCAAAGGGGGTAGGATTTGGTCCCTCCCTGCTTGTTCAGATACCAGACCACTGACATGTTGTCGGACTGAATGGCGATTACGCCCTGAGGGAGGTAATCGTGGAGGGCTTGTAGAGATAGAAGCACCGCCCTCATTTCTAGAATGTTGATGTGAAGGAGGCTCTCGTCAGAATGCCAATTGCCTTGGACTGACCTGCCCAGGTAATGCCCCCCCCCACCCCGTCTGGGAGGCGTCCGTCGTCAATGTGGCCATAGGAGGAGGCGGAATGAAGGGTCGTCCCTGATCCAGATTGGAGGACACCAGCCACCAGCGAAGGTCCCGTTTGCAGGTTTCCGTGATCCGTATGAGGTGACTGAGAGGGAGATCCTGAAAGGACCACTGGGTCGATAGGAGCCACTGGAGAATTCTCATATGCAATCTTGCTAAGGGGACTAGGAGAACAGTGGCCGACATGGAGCCTAATAGCTGCAGGACCATCCTGGCTGGGGCTTTGGATCTGAGAAGCAAGGCTCGAACTTGAGCCTGTATAGTCTGTATCCTTTCTGTAGGAAGATAGACCCGCATTTGGTTTGAGTCTATCTCTACTCCGATGAACCTTATGCGCTGAGATGGCAGCAACACAGACTTTGGCCAATTGAAGGTGATTCCAAGGGAAGTGCCTAGTGATATGGTGGCTGCTAGGTTCTGTAATAGTAGACGCCTGGAGGTGTTAATTAGGAGCCAGTCATCCAGATACGGAAACACCTGGAATCCTAGACTCCTCAGGTGAGCAGTCACGACCGCCAAACATTTGGTGAACACCCTGGGGGCTGTGGTGAGACCAAAGGGCAGTGCGCAGAACTGAAAATGACTGTCTCCCAGACTGAAGCGCAAATGTCTCCTGGACGCCTGATCTATCAGGATGTGATAATAGGCGTCCTTGAGATCTATGGAGCACATCCAAACACCTTTCTCCAGCAGTGGGAGAATGGATTGTAAGGTGACCATTCGGAACTTGGACTTCTTGACTGATCGATTCAGGTTGCTGAGATCCAAAATGGGCCTCAAGTCCCCGGTCTTTTTTGGCACCAAAAAGAATTTTGAGTAAGTCCCTAATCCGATCTGGTCTGCGGGGACCAGTTGGATGACTCCTTTTTGAAGCAGCTTTGAGATTTCGAAGGCTGCGCTTTCCCGTTGACTGGGTGGCGGGTCCGGGATTCTCCTGGATGGCAGAGGGGGTAGGAAAAGGGGATGGCGTAACCTCCAGCGATGATTCGAAGCACCCATCGGTCCTGAGTGATACCTTCCCAGGCTTTTAGGTGCCTCGAAATGACCCCGACTGGCTCGAGCTGCACAGTCGGGCAATCCTTCAGGAATTGTGGAAGGCTGAAGAGCCACGAAAGGACTCACGGTCTCCAGTGTTGCGGGGCCTCTGCGCCTCTGGGACGGCGTCTTCCAGAAAATTTCCCTCCTCTGCCTCTAGAAGGGGGATCATCCTGCTGCGAGGGATAAGACTTCTGGGATTTATGGAACCACATTTTCCCTCCTCTTTTAGCCTTGGGGCAAGGCCGAAAGGGAGTGGAAAACCATGCTCCTACGGCAGTCAAAGTCTTACCTTCTTGCTCACAGCGGGTCAATGTGTCCTTTCCCTTGGGTCCAAACAAAGAGGACCCATCAAAGGGAGCGTCGGCAAAGGAAGATTTAAAGGCTTCCGCAAAATGACACAGGCGGAGCCATGCTTGCCTCCGTAGAGCAACTCCCGTACCCGCCGCTCTACTCGCCCCCTCGGCTGCATACAAAATGAGCCTCATGGACGAGTTTGATATCGATGACAGAGTAGCCAACTGAGAGTCAACCGTCTGGGCCAGCTGCTCAGGTAGGTTATCCAAGAGGGTATCTGAAAGCTCCTTGACCAGATCCCTCTGAAGTCTAGTGAAGTGCGTCAAATAGTTCAGGGACCTTAAGGTAAAGGCCGATGAACTGAGGGTGCGCTTCCTGTACCGGTCCATGCTCCTAGACTCCTTATTAGGAGGATGGACGGACGTCGAAGCCTCTGCTACATCTTGTTGGGTAGCAGATGCCACCACCAGGGCATCTACAGCCACACCTTTGGTCAGAAACTCCTTCTCTGGGGGTGCTGATAAGAATTTATTTGGGCGAGCCAGCACCGGTTCCACAGAGTCTGGATGCTCCCACGCCCTTCGACAGATCAAATCTAGGAGCTCGTCGAAGGGTGGAGACACCCAGGAGGCGGAGGGCTGAGCCCCGAAGGCCTTAAGGAACACCGACTCGTCAGCGGAAGGGGCTTTGGAATGCCAGCCGCCTCGTTGTTTGAGGGCTTCCAAGATGTCTGCAAAGGAGACATCATCTGAGGACGACTTAGGGGACCCTTCCGCATCATCAAGATCAATGTCCGATGTGAGAGACTCATCGGGGGAGTCGACGTGCTTCCTCTTGCACAGTCTTTTCCTTGGGGGTTCCTCCAAAGAAGCTTCAGAGGGACCTCCAGGAGGGGGGGAACCCCACTGGGGGTGACCTCAGGCCCCGAGGCTCTGCTGTCTAGCGACAGGGGGACTACCAAAGACCCAGTCTCCGTGTGTAGGGAAGGTGCCGGTGAGACCGTGGAGGTAGCCAAAGAAGATTTGGCCAAAGCACTCCTCATGGCCCTGAAGGCCGGACCGCCAGAGTCCTGGGAAGGTCCAACCCCCGGGGCCACAACAGTAGACGGCACCCCCGCAGCCGACGCACCGAGAGGAAGGCTCGGAACCGAAAACATCGGTCCCGAAGCGTCACCCCCGGGGCCGACCGAGGAGGTCCGTGTACCGAACTCCGACCCGAAAGCCGGGGTTGGAGTAAGGGTCAGAGCCGACCGAAACCTCCATCGGCTCCACCAGCACCGGCTCCAACGGTGCCGAGGCTGTTGGAGGAGGAACCAGAACTACAGGGTGGGCCATCGGCTCCGAAGCCGATTGGGCTGGAGCCGAAACTAATTTCTGGAATACAGGAGACTGAAACAGCCTTTGGAGCACCCTGTCGATGTCCGAATCCGACATCTTGGAAGATCGGGAGGAGACCGAGCGGGTCCGAGCAGACTTCTCCATCGGCTCCGAAGGACTGGGGGACCTGCTCCGAAGAGACTCGATCAATATCGGTGCCGAGGGAGATTCCATAACCATTTCCCTAGGTGCTGAGGAGGGCTTCGGCGCCGAAGGGGAAGAGTCTGAGCCGGCACCCCTCATCGGCTCCAAAATCAGTGAAGCCGATGAAGGTGACCCACCTCTCGACGCCCCAGCCATCAGCTCCGAAACCAGAGGAGTCGAGGCTGGAGGCATCGAGGCAGACCGTTCCGCCCTCGGCTCCAAAGTCCGTGGAGCCGATGGAGAAGCCTGCCTAGATTTCTTAGTGGTCGGTTCCGACGGGCTGGTCGGAGCCGACGATTTCTTTTTCTTAGCTGGAGAGGAAGAGGAAGATAAGGCCTCCTCAAAGGAGGGTTTGATAAGCCCTTTTAAGATCAATTTATTCTTCCTCTCTTGGAGGACCCGAGAGGAAAAAGCGTGACACACGCTGCAAGACTCCTGAAGGTGTTTGGAGCCTAAACAGTACACGCATAAGGAGTGATCGTCCGTGATGGACATTTTGTAGTTGCATCTTGTACATTTTTTAAATCCGGAGGGTCTATGCTCCTTAGACATAATGTCTTTAAACACTATTCACTTTGTAGAGAAAAAAAAAGTATGATAACTCAGTACAAATGTTTGCACAACAAATAATTTCTTTTTTTTTTTTTTTTTTTTTTTTTTTAAAACAAAACAGGCAAAAGCCCAAGAAAAATTTTACACGAATAACAACAGACCAACAGGAGGGCCAAGAACCCTCTAACTAAAACAGGTACTTGACCTCTCAAACAACAAAAAGACTCACTGAGGAACGAGGGGAAGGCCCCTCTAACTTAAACGGAAACCTTTCCCTGTCCAGTCACAAAATTTTACCACAAAAATTTTACAAAAACACAATTATACACAACGATAGCTGTTAAAACAGCTTTTGGTTTAAGATTAAAGAAATTCCTGACAGAAAAACTCTCAGAAAAAAGCACTTAGCTCAGCCAAGTTCGAGACCATGTCCTAGCTTGTAAGCGGCAAACGAGATCTGGGAAAGTAGTGGTGGTGCATCCTGGGATATAGAATAGCTCAGCCAATAAGAGACTTTGCTCTATAGCATAGCGTGCCGAGTCGGAGCCGAGGATCGGCTCCGAACCCATCAGTACAGAATGTAGGCGAGATAGGATCACATAACATCTAGAGTTATTGTCACTGCCATCGAACCTAGAGCCTGTAAAATTAGTTGAGCAGGTACCTTCTTTTCTGTGGATTATCTCCTGAACCTGACTTATGATTTTTTGAAGTCTCACTGGAGGAAAGGATGCTATGGTTGCTGTATTCAGTACTGCCCCTATAAATTCTAAACTTTAAGTTGGAGTCAGTTGAGATTTTTCATGATTTGCAGTTATTCCTAGTTATGCACAGGTGTTGAGAGTGTAATTCTTTGCCTTATGTTCTCCCTTCTACACCCCTCCCTCTAGATCAGTACATTCCTCCTCTACTACTTTCTTCTTCTGCACCATCTCTTCCTCTGATCTGAGGCCTCTTGTACATACACGCTTCTCTCTCTCTCTTTTTTTTTTTTACTCCTGCACTAGTTTCTTCCTCAGATCTGTGGCCCCCTGCACATACACAATTTCTCCTCCTAGCCACTAATCTAATAATGCCATATTATTTTCAAACCATTACCTATAACCTTAATTCCCTTACTGCATACCTCTTGGATTTATTATCGTTGTTTTTTTATTTTACAACCTTATTATTATATTTTTGTATATATCTATGTTTAATTCCATGGAGTACATTATTTGTTTTCTTATCCATTGTATTCATGACATTGTTTTGCTCTGAATTATTGTAAACTTGTCTCTACTTGTATGCCTGTTAGGGGCTTTTCCCCTCAGGTCTCCACTGAAAAAGGGTAAATTCTTACCCAGCTGGACCAAACCAGTTAATAAATGCAAAATAAATAAAATAAACAAAAAACAGTTTACATCACATACACTATTGAAATAACTGTAGTTGCAAACATTAAACATCACTTATAAACCATCCAGTCATTGTCAGTTAAGCATTATATGGCTCATTCCAATCCTGCCTCTTAAACCTTGTTCCTGCTCTGCATATATTGTTCCCACAATTCCCATTTTTCCCTAAGTAGTTTGCTCCTTCCCTTTTCTAAAGATCCCAATTCTAGTTGTATTATCTATTACTATATTAATTACTTGGGTCTATATTAGAACATCGAGGTTTCAAACCTTCGAATGTTCTAATATGGAACCCTATGCAGCGAAAGCTTAAAATATTGAAGCAACAGAAACCCAAATGTTTCCTAGGGAAAGAATTTGGTTGTCCGTTTCTGTTGCTTCGGTATTCTCAGTGCTGTGGTGGAAAGTTACAGGTCGGGTTCAGGTAAGTGAGCGATTGTGTGGATGTGAGTGTTAGGGCGGGTTAGGTGAGTTAGGGTTAGGTATGTGTGCGATTGTGTGGACGTGAGGGTTAGGGCAGGTTAGGTGAGTTAGGGTTAGGGAGCGGGTGAGGTGAGTGTTTGAGCTAAGGTAAGTGGATAATTAGTGGTGTGTGTATAGTTTAGTGTAGGGTTAGGTGTCAGATTTTAGGTGTATGTGTGTAGATTGCTGTTTGTTTGGTGTGCTTGTGTTGTGTGTGTGTGTTTTGGAACAGCAATTTTTTTCCCTAGGAAAAAAATCGCTGTTCTGACAGTTCGAGATTGTAAGCTTTCGCTTACATAGGGTTGATTAATCACCGTCCGCTTTTTTAAGTGTTCGGTGATCTAATATAGACCCAATTACTTCTAGTAACGTTGGTCTAGACATTGATTTCCATTTTGTAGTAACTGCTTTTTTGGCAGCCACCATAATTAGACTCAGCAAGACTTTATTATGTCTAGGCAATTCTGATTCTGTAGCATAACTCAAAAAAATCATCTCCCCAGTCAGTCCAATCTGCTCACCCAACACCTCTGACAGAGAGGCCCGCAGGGAATCCCTAAACTCTGCGAGCTCATTGCACTCCCAAAAAATATCTTCCCAGCTACCTCTTTCTTGCCAGTCACACCTCCAATATTTGCTATCCACCTGAGGAAAAATTCTTTGGCGTCTACATGGGGTATAAAAATATCTATGTAAACACTTTCAGGTAAAAATCCTAAATCTTCTAGATTTTGTTGCACATTTGGGAGACATACATATATCCCCCGATTGTCTCTTTTGAGTTGCTTATACAGTCTCTCTTCTCAAGCCTTTCTAACCTCCTCTGACTGATTCTTATAATTACCATGCAATATGTTATATGCTTTCCTAATTATTCCTTTTTAAATGGCAACTTCTGTTCAGGATTCTATCACTGCTGGCCTTTCATTTAGAAGCCCCTGTTTCTTTCTCTTTGCCTATACTCTGATAGCAATCCTTGATAGGGAAGGCAATCTCTAACCTGCAGTTCAAATAAATTAATGGCCTCTTCCCATTCTATTACCTTTCCCTTTCTAGTTATTTGCTCCCAGTACCTTGGTTCCTTTGTCAGTTTTCTCCAATAAACTCCAGCTCCTTCTTGCCTATTACCTGTATCCCTGAGCACATTCATCCCCATTGGCAAAATCTTTTTTCTCCATTCTCGTGCTGGTTTGGTTCTTAGAATACTCCCTGCTATTTTATGAACATAATACTCTGTATGATTTTGGTTGTTCTCCTTAAGGGTCTGCATCCAAAATCCTACTCTCTCCTTATTTCTTGAGCTTCCTCCCTATGTCAGCATCATTCCTTTCCACTTTGAATTATTGCTTTCTGATTGTGCTATGTATATAGCCTTAACTGTGTTGCTCTAAAATATCCCCTCAAATTAGGTAATCCTAGTCCGTCTTATTCTATTTGTAGAATCAGCTTGTCTCACTTGATCCTTGCTGTCGTCCCTTCCCAGATATAATCCTTCAACTCTTTTTTAATTGCTAGCCACAACTTGTCCTCGGTTGACAAAAGTATGCCTGACCTATGTATAAAACTAATGGGACTAAAAACATTTTAAAGGCTTGTATCTTAGTATCCATATAACAAAACGTACAGTTTTGTACATACCATAAATGTAGATGTTTGAGTGTTCACAGTGCTGCAGTTATCACACTTGGGTTATCCTGCCGTCAGGCGGTCCCGCAGTCGGCCAGAGTTCCAAAGTCTTGGTCCGGCGTCGGTTGCTGTCGCTTCTTCCCTGACGTCAGTGCGCCAGGGGTATATAAGAGGCATCTGACGCCATTTTATTCAGTTTTTCTTGCCTCAGATGTCAGGTGCCCCCAAGCAGGTAGGCAATACATATTGCTAATAAAACATATAAAAGAAATAAAAGGAATACCTTCAGTTACAAGCAAATACACCACAAAGGTTGTACAGGATAGAAAGGTATAGAAAAGTTCAGCTAGGTCAGAGGGGATGGAGGGAGGGTAACCTGGACTGCAGCAGTGTGAACACTCGAACATCTACATTTATGTAGGTACAAAACTGTACTATGTTCATCATGTTACACTGCTGCAGTCATCACACTTGAGTTGAATCCCAAAGCAAAGGATGGGCGGTGGAACTAAACAGGGTTTGGAGAAGCTAGTAGGCCCTGCAGAACTGCAGTGGCAAAGCCAGCTCTGGTTTTAGAGTATAGAGGTAAGTAATAGTGCTTGGTGAAGGTGTGCACTGAACTCCAAGTTGCAGCCTCCAAAATATCCTTGGTTGGTACCTCTCTGAGAAAGGCTGTTGATGCTGCTGTAGCCCTGGTGGAATGGGACCTAATGTTACCAGGTACAGGTTTCCCATGGTGTGTGTAGCAGAAACGGATACAATGTCCTATCCATTTTGAAATGGTCTGTTTTGAGATAGCTTTTCCTTGTGATCCCGCAGCATAGGATACAAAGAGCTGGTCAGATTTTCTGAAAGCCTAAGTTTTATCCAAGTAGTAACGTAATTGCCTGTGAATGTCCAAAGAGTGTAGGAGGCTTTCCCCTTTGTTCTGGGGGTTTGGAAAAAAAGTGGGTAAATGAATGGTTTGGTTTAGGGACACACTGGATACCACCTTTGGCATAAAGGAAGGGTTAGCCCGTAAAGCAACTCTGTCTTGATGAAAAATTATGAAAGGCTCCACTGCCATTAGGGCCAGCAGCTCTGAGACTCTTTGTGCTGAAGTTACTGCTAGCAGCAGGGCAGTTTTCCGTGATAGAAACTGTAAATCAGCTGTAAAAGCTGGTTCAAAGGGTGGTAGTGTAAGTTTTTCCAGAACAAAGTTGAGATCCCAAGTTGGTGTTGGTGCTCTCCATGGCAGTCTTATGTTCTTAGCCCCTCTGAGGTACTGTCTTAGTAATGGGTGTGAAAATATAGGAGGATCCGTGTTGTATTGAGCTGAAATAGCGGAGGCGTGGATCTTAATAGATGAAAAAGAAAGTCCTTTGTGCAACATCTCAGCTAAATATTGTAGAATCTGAGGAATATTTGGAACAACGGGATTTTGGCTTTTAGCCTGGTTCCACGCACAAAATCTTTTCCATTTGTCTGAATAGGTTTTCCTGGTGCTGGGCCTCCTGAATGACATCCGTAACAGCTTTAGAGAGAAGTGTTGACTGGTTGCTTAGGTAATTTGCCATGCAGCCAGATTTAAAGTCTTGAGCTGGCTGTGTAGAATCTGATTGTTTTGCTGAGTGAGCAGATTGAGGCAAAATCCATGGTGGGCCTTGAGCCATGTTCCTTAGTATTGGATACCAGTGTTGGTGTGGCCAGTCTGGAGCAATGAGTATCATTTGTGGCTTCTCTAATCTGGCTTTCAGCAGCACCTTTGTCAGAAGAGGCAGTGGAGGAAAGGCATACACTGTTAATGTTTTCCAAATGAATGAGAGGGCGTCCACTTTCCAAGCTAGTGTGTGGTATGTCCTTGTGCAAAATTTCCGAAGTTGGTAGTTTTGGGGGTTGGCAAACAGATCTATGTCTGGGCTCCCCCATTTTTGAGTTCTCATTGCGAATCCTTGTGGATCTAGTTTCCACTCGTGAGGATCTATGATGTTTCTGCTTAGATCGTCTGCCAATGTATTTTTCTTTCCTGGCAGGAATTGTGCTTGTAGTTGAACTTGGTAGGTCAGTGCTGTGTTCCACAAGGTCATTGCTTGCCTACATAGGGGGTAGGAATGTGTGCCCCCTTGCTTGTTTATGTACCACATCACTGTGGTGTTGTCCGTCATTATTAGGAGTTGTCCTGGATGTAAAAGTCCTTGAAAGCTGTTAGGGCATTTTGTACAGCTAGCATCTCTTTTTGATTGATATGTAGATGCCTTTGATCTGTAGACCATTTGCCCTGAATGCACTGTCCTGCCATGTGTGCTCCCCAGGCATAATCCGATGCATCTGTTGTTATAGTTTGCCTGGCTGTGGGTAAGGTAAAAGGCTGACCCTTGTTGAGGTGACATGCCTGAGCCCACCATAGAAACTCCTGTTGAAAGCAGGGAATGAGTGGTATTATTGTTTCCAAGCTGTGGCTGTGTTGAGTCCATATGCTTTTCAGGTACCATTGTAATTTCCTCATATGCAGTTTTGCATATGGTACTAGTAGTATGCAAGATGCCATGAATCCCAAGGCTTGCAGAATTTTTCTTGCAGGGAGTTGGGTCTTTGTTGCATTATTTGGAAGTATTGAGTCAGTTGTCCTTGCTTGTCTGGCGTGAGATAAGCCATCTGGGCCGTTGTATTTAAGCTGGCACCCAGGAATATTATGTCTTGTGAGGGCACTAGTTTTGACTTCTTTTCTTTTACTGTGTACCCTAGACAACTTAATAGGTTTTTGACAAATGCCAGATGCTTTAAAAGAATGTCCTTGCTTTCTGCTTGAATAAGGCAGTCGTCCAGGTATGGATATATTTCAATTCCTCTTTGTCTGCAGTATGCAATTACTGGTGCCAGGCATTTTGTGAAGACCCTGGGCGCAGTAGATAAGCCAAAGGGCAGTGCAGAGAATTGGTAATGGGTTGAACCTGCTATAAATCGGAGGTATCTTCTGCAATTTTGTCTGATAGGGACATGCAGGTATGCCTCCTTGAGATCCAACGTTACTAGCCAAGCCTTCTTGCCCAGCATGGGAAGAAGTTGCTGTAGTATTAGCATCTTGAATTTGGGTACTTGCAGATATGTGTTTAGAATTGAGAGGTCCAGAATGGGTCTCCAGGCTTTGTCCTTTCGGGGAACTAGAAAGAGTCTTGAGTAAAATCCTTGTTCCTTGCTCCTGTGTAGGTACCTGCTGAATGGCTCTCATGGACATGAGAGCTGTAATTTGTTTTTGAGCCTCTGCCCATTGATTTGGCGGCAGGTTTGGCATTCCTTTTATCCTTGGTAAAGTGTGAAAGTGGAATCTGCATCCTTGAGAAACAATAATTAGGACCCATTTGTCTTTTGTGATGATGTGTCAGTTGTCTGCAAAAAGTGCTAATTTTCCTCCCAAGGGAGCTGCCAAAAGGGATCTGCTTGGCAGTCTGAGGGGTAAGTCATTGTGTTTGCCTTCTGATAGCTTGAGACCTGTCTTCTCCTCCTTTTTGGGTTGTGGCACCCCATTGTCGAGGCTTGTAAGAGCCTTGTGACTGACCTCTGCCCCTTGGGCATCTGTATTTGCCCCTCTGTAGTCTGTCAGAAGCTGGAAAGGACCAGTTTTTGGTTGGCCAATTTCTGCTGAAACGAGGTAGTTGAACCTGCAAAAAATCCTTGGCCGTCTGCATAGATTTTGCCTTATCCTCCATTTTCTTTAAAACCTCTTCTGCTTTTGCACCAAATAAAACATCCTGCTGTAAAGGTGCATCCAATAACTTTGCTTTAACATGATCAGGTAAAGTTTGTTCTATTAACCAAGCATGCCTACGTATGACAGATCCTGTCACTGCTGCTCTACAAGAAGCTTCCAATGAATCAAATCCACATTGCAAAGTATGTTTTCCCACTTGTTCAGCTGCATGCAACAAATCTTGCATTTCCTTGTAATCAGGCTGCTCTGTATGTGTGCTCATTTTTTGTTTTAATTGAGACATCAAATATTGCTGATATTTCAGCATGTGAAACTGGCAGTTTAAGGCCCTCATAGCTAGAGTAGCTGAGGTATATACTTTCTTTCCCCATCTGTCTAGTGCTCTAGAATCCCTTTCAGAGGGTACAGGATTTTTAGCAATAGAGGCCGTAACCCCTTTGGGACCCTGGGAAATTGTTTCTAGGTCAGCAACAGGGCTTTTATATAGGAATTTGTGTGAGTCAGGGACTCTGTAGTATCTGTCTGGTTTGGCTGGTGCAGGAGGTAGTGAGTCTGGGTTAAGGCTAGATTCTGAATAAACATCAGAGTAATCCTGGCCTTCCCAGTGGAAATGTTCCCTCATGGTATGTAAAGTTTCCCCAAAAGAGTAGTCTTCTGGGGGAGATGCTGAAGGAATAGACTCTTCAGCATCAGAGTCTTCATAAGGGGGAAAGGAGTAATCATGTTCCTCAGAAGAATCTGAGGAAATTGAAACCTGGTCAGAGGAAGCGTAATCCTCCTCCTGTCTTGGCCTTTTATCAGGAGGGGGGTGGCAACCCCTGATTAGGGTAATTAAATCTTCAGCCATCTTAAGCATCTGTTTCTTAGGCATGGGGCCTTGTACTGGAGACTGCTGTACAGTCTTCTTTGCTTTTTAAGGAGTTTTCAGCTTTGCATAGGATTTAATAGTGAGTGTAGTTGGTCTGAAGACACCTTCTGCAACTGAAGGCATTTCAACTGCACCGGAATCTCCTTCAGCCATGGAGTCGGAAGGGCCTAAAAGTAAAGGCTGTGGAGGCCTAGTAATCTTCGCTTGGGAATCAGATGCTGCCTGGGGTTCTAAATCAGCGGTCGTCAGGGGCTGCATAGGTGCCTCACTGAAAACCGGAGAACCGGCGACTGGCCCAGCAGAGGCCTCGGAGTCTGGTTTGGGTCTCAGCTGCCTGTCCTTATCCTTGCGTTTTTTATGCATTCCGGTCGTCGGTTGCTCCGATGGCATGGTATAATTAAATTTCCTACCAAAGTAATGTCGGGCGAAATCAAACCGACATTTAATAGTTCGTTTATTAAACCTAGCACAAAACCGACAACCTGTGACGCCGTGGTCTGGGCCTAGGCAAGAAATACAATAAGAATGAAAGTCCTTATGAGGTATTTGCTTCCCACAAGAAATGCAATTGTTAACTTTTTCTGACATCGGACTGAGGCAAGAAAAGGTTCCCCAACGGGGTACTTAGCTTTATTGAAGACTTCGGTCTGAAATTCAATTTGAAAATCTCAGGAGTCGGCCGACTGGCACTTGCGAACTGCTTCTGCTTTGGGCACCGCGCGGCAAGAAAGAAATGCCTCTTATATACCCCTGGCGCACTGACGTCAGGGAAGAAGCGACAGCAACCGACGCCGGACCAAGACTTTGGAACTCTGGCTGACTGCGGGACCGCCTGATGGCAGGATAACCCAAGTGTGATGACTGCAGCAGTGTAACACGATGAACATCTTCCAGTTTCTCAGTTTTTGTATTATTTTCTGTTTAATCTCTTCCCACATATCCTTAGTTGCCACCACAGTCTCATTTCTAATCCATACTCCTAAGTACTTCATTTATCATGTCCCCATAAATATGGATATTGTTGGACCAATTCATGTGTGGGTACATAATTTATCGCTCTTGCCTTTGTTTTAGCTTCATTAATTTTGTATCCTGAGAAGATCTGAAACTGTCTTAAAATGTTCCACAACACTGTAATGTCCCTTTCTGGTTTTGTCATGTATAAATAATATCATCTGCAAATAGAGACAGCTTTTCCTGACTACCATACCAATTATATCCTTGAATTTCTGAAACCCTCATTTTCTTTGCCAATGGTTCTAAATATAATGCAAACAACAAAGGGGAAAGAGGACAACCCTGCCTGGTTTCTCTACTCAAGCAGAAATTATTGGAGAGGACCCCACCCACTTTAATTTGCACCTCCGATCCCTCACATATTTTTCTAATCAACCTTATAATTATTTTTATTTTTTATTTTACATTTGTTAACTGGGGGTGTCTGACTGAGCTGAAAAGGCCCTTGTTCAGTAGAGGCCCGGGGAGAAAAGCTCCACATAGAAAGATTACAGATACATTTAGATATTTAGACATGATCAGTATACACACATATTACAATAGACATATTTTACAGTGGTATGCAGCACATCAGCAGTTACAGTGGAGAGAACAAACAAGAAAATATTAATTTTGACATGGTTAATCACCAGCTCCTTTTAAATATACTGAAATCCCTCTCACTTGAACCTCTAACCATAAATTGGTTTAAATCTTACTTAGACAATAGACAACAGGCTGTGCTATGGGAAAACAACCTATCTACTCATCTCCCTATTTCCCTAGGTGTTCCACAGGGCTCTATATTAGGCCCACTCCTATTCTCCATTTTTATTAATGACCTTCACTCAGCAATTCCTGAAACCACCTGTATTCAATATGCAGACGACTCCACAATAATTTTTTCAGCCATGTCTCCAACTGAACAACAGTCCCTTACCCAAAAAGCATTTAATACAATAGAACAATGGTTCTTATACCGCTGCCTCCTCCTAAATGCTAAAAAAACGAAACTTTTACTTTTCACACCAACCCAAAAATCCACACCAATAAATTTCACACTAGTATCTAATAATGGCACTATTATTTCTCCTGACTCAACCACTAAACTTTTAGGAATAACAATAGATAACAACCTTAGCTTTGATACTCATATAAACAATACTATCAAAACTGTCAACAAGAAATTGGGGTCCCTCTATAGACTCTATAGAATCAAACCCTTTCTTACACCAGTAGCCAGGACCGCCATAGCCAGAACTCACCTAATCTCCACCCTACTCTATGCTTCACCTATATTCACTAATCTTTCTAAAAACAACCTCAACAAACTGACTATCTCCTATAATAATATTGATAGATTTGCCACTGGCTCTCCTTTTAGAACTCATCACTGTCTTAATCTTAAGCAACTAGGATGGCTAGAGTTTCAAAACCAACTGCAATTTCACCAGCTTGTCATAGCCCATAGGACCCTGTATCAACCCACCAACACTCCAATACTCCGTTGCCTCATTATCCCATACAACAATCTTAAACACGCTCCTCAAACAAACTCCTTATCAACACCAGCAAATCAATCAACTTAGCAGGAGACTCTCTGTTCTCTAACACTGTTGGTAAGCACTGGAATCTTCTTCCCACTGAACTCATATCTCAGTCTTCATTGACACTTTTTAAACAGAATCTAAGACTATTTCTCAGTACTCATTGGTTATGCCCCTGTACTAACCCTGACTAACTTTCTCTCCATACACTAGTTTTATTACTCTTTATTGACCTATTTTTAATCAACCAAAGACCATGTTATTGCAACTTAAAATATGTATATATGTATATAGTAACATCTCTTGCACATTAGCTTATATGCTCACCAGGAGTATTGTATTTTACTAACAATAGCTGTTATATACTTTGACTATCGCAACTTGCTATATTGTCTTTATGTAAGTGTCTTGGAGCTTTTGTCCCCGGGCCTCTACTGAAAATGGACATGCATCCAGTTAGACTAGCCCGGTCAACAAATGTAAAATAAAAATAAATAAATAATAAATAAATTTAAACATAAAGGTAATTAATAGATTTGTGGTGTACAGCTGAAATTTGGAACATAGGTAGAATACATACATAGTACACAGGTACAGTACATACATTGTACATTAGCCAGTGTTTGTGAGTAAGAGTGAAAACTATTATCAAATACTCTAAGTTTACTATGTGTACCTTATCCGCTTTCACTAGCCTGGGGAGCAGTCATGGCACTGCCGACTTTGCTTGAGATGTTGCCTAATGAGGTTTTTAAAAGAGGCTTTGGATGATGTGTTTTGTATGCTAGTGGGGAGAGAGTTCCTTTTTTTAGCCATTGAACTGCTATATAGTGTGTTTCCAAAGCTATTGTAGCTGTTGGTGACTTCTAGTAGTAGTTTGTTTGATGATCTAAGAGGCCTTTTGGCTGAGTGATGTTGTACTAGGTTTTTGAGGGCAGGACACTAATTGGGGAGGTAATAGATAGAATGAGAGGCAGAGCTGATTGTAGATTAGGAGGTTGGGCAGTTCAAGCCAATGGAGCTGTCTCAAAGCAGTACAGTGATGAGTTCTATATGAGCAATTTGCAGCAAAGCGAGCAATTCTGTTACAGCAGGCTTCCATTTTACTTAGTTAAGGTTTGTTGAGATTAGTCAGAATGGGAGACGCATAGAGTAGGGTAGATAGAAGCAGCGAGCGAGCAGTGGCTAATCTTGTGTTGTTAGCAAAAAATGGTTTGATACAGTAGAGTGATCTCAGTTTGGCATGTACTTTTTTAATAGTTGAGATGACTATCAAATTTTAGGTGGGAGTCTATGGTTATTCCAATAACTTAGCCTGTGCCACTGGAGTGATTGGAGTAGCATTTGTAGAGTAGATAGTGAATTGATTGTTATCAGTGTTTTTGTTAGAACTGGTTATAATCATAAACTGAGTTTTCTTTGGATTGAAGATAAGTTGGGCTTTGGTAAGGTAGTTTTCAGTGTCAGAGAATGCTAGTTGAGTTGTTTACAGAAGGGTGGGAATGTTTTGTGCAGCACAGATTAGGGTAGTATCAATTGCATACTGAATGATAGATGCATGCTGTGTGGAGGTATGGAGGTCATTTGTGAAGACTGAATAGCAGTGGTCCTAAGACAGAACCCTATGGGACTCCTATAAGGGGAGAGACAGAATTTTCCCATTTCACAGCTTGGTACCTGTCAGTTAAGTAGCTTTGGAACCAGGTAAGAGTGGAATTTGATAGGTGATATTGGTTTAGTTTGTTTAGCAGGACTTGGTGCAAGACTGTGTCAAATGCTTTGGACATATCCAAAAAAAGAGTTGACACCTGCAGGCCTTCGTTTTTGAGATGGTTTACTGCATCTGTGAAGCAGAGAAGGGCTGTAGTGGTACTATGGGAAGGTCTGAAACCATGTTGAGTAGGTGACAGGATGTTGCTGTTTAGGAGATATTTTAGCACCTGGGTGTGGATGCATTTTTCTAGGATTTTGGACAGGGGGGAGAGTATATCAATGGGTCTGTAGTTATTAAGCTCAGTGGTATCAGGGAAAGCAAATGCTTCCATTGCCCCGCTCAGGAAGCCCCAGTCTACTCTGTCAAAAATGCTTTTTCTGCATCAAGACCCACCAATAAAAGTGGTACTGTCTTACATTCTGCTTCCCTCTGGATCATCAGTGTTCTGTTAATATTGTCAAATGTTTGCCTCCCCTCCACAAAACCACACTGATCCATATCTATCAATTTTAGTATCACTTTTGCCATTTAGCCATTATAGACATGAACACTTTATAATCATGGTTTAGTATTGAAATGGGCCTATATGAAGCTGGATCTGATGAATCTCACCCTCTTTAGATATTGCCGTTACCACCACCTTCTTCCAGGATGCTGCTACTTCTCCTCTACCCAAGAGGTAGACAGGCGAGTGCCAAAAGCCTGCAGGTAAACTGATTCCTCTGAGGAAGGGTTTTGGGACTTCCATCAACCCCTGTTTCAAAATTTAAACAAAAACTTCCAGACCTTTATCAGTTTTTTTTCCTCCTAACTTCGAAACTTCCACAGGAATACCATCTATTCCTGGAGACTTTCCTGTGGCACTAAAGAGACTCTTGAGTAAATTTCAGATCCTCTCTGGTCTGGCGGGACTTCTTGGATAACACTTTTGTCTAGCAGTTTTTGAATTTATAGAACTGATGGTTCTCTCTGACTGGGTGGAAATTTGGGGATTTTTTCTGCATACGGGGGGGGGAGTCTATGCTATGGTATAACCTCTGATCATGCTCCATAGCACCCAATAATCTGTTGTTATATTTAGCCAGGTGTTTTGGTGCAAAGACAAGTGTCCCCCGACTAAATGGGCTTCCTTTCATAAGCACTGAAAAGGCTTACCCGGGAAGGAGTCCCTGAAGCCCTGGTTCTGTGGACCACCTCTGCTGTGTGAATGGCATCCTCCATTGTAGTTCATCCCTCAGCCCCTGGGAGAACTGGTACCATGTGTGTCCTGGAAAGGCCCTTGGGACTGTTTGAACCACATCTTTCCACTGCTCCTCTGATTCCTGGAAAAGGATCTTTGGGGAGTGGAAAAATATACGCCCGCTGCAGAAAGGGTCTTACCAACCTTCTCACACCTGGATAATGTGTCTCTAACGCTTGGGCCAAACAGAGACAATCCATCAAAAGGTGCATTGACAAATAAAGACTTAAATAGTTCACCAAAGTCACAAAGACACATCCAGGCATGTCTCCTTATTGCTATTCCTGAACCCACCGCTCATGTGCAATGAGTTTCATGGACGAGTTTGACACAGACCCCAGGGTGGCCAACTGGGAAGCAACCTTTTCTTGGACTCCCTCATTAACGGTTCTAAGCTTTTCAAACCTATCCATTGCCCGAGATTCTCCATTGGGAGGATGGATAGAGGAACTCTTTTCAACAAGTTCCTTTTTTGTGGTGGCCACTACACCCATGACATCTCCGCTAAGCATTTAGCCCAACATTCCTCGTCTTTGGGTGCAGATAAATTTTTTTCCAGCCTTCCACGCCCACTGGGAAATCAACTGAATTAGTTTATCAGCGGGTGGAGTCACCCACAGATGAGTGCCAAAAGCCTGCAGGTAAACTGATTCCTCCAAGGAAGGGTTTTGGGACTTCCAACCACCCGTTTCAAAATTTCTAGGATGTCTCTGAAGAAGACATCTTCAGGAGGTAACCTTAGGGACCATTCCCCCTCATCAAGATCAGTGTCTTCCATGACTGATTCCTGAGGGGAATCTAAGTGCTTCCTCTTGCACTTCTTCTTCTGAGGAATCTCCTAAGGGGATAGTTTGGAGAGGTATCAGAAGATGACAGAATTTGTACCTGAGAATCCTGAGGTTTCAGCACTCACTGTCCCAGTGGAAAAACAGACTGAATAACTGGGCGTGAGGATAGAGTCTGCTCCAAGGAGGAAAGGGCTGACTGAGTTACGAAAAGAGACATGACCCTCTCCATTGCATCGAAGGCTGGACCATCTGAAGAGGGGAGGGAGCCCGGAACTGAGATAGACTGCCTCAAAACCTAGGTCACCCCCCCTGCTCTGAAGAAACCACCCCCGAGACAAAAAATGTAGCCAAACTAATCTGTGCCAAAACTCCAAGGTGCAGGGATCGCTTTGAAAAAATTGGAGTCAACTCCTGCCCTCGGAGCAGACACGGCCCAGGGAGAATAACTGAAAAGCTCAGGCTAATGACCAATTCTGAAGAAAGAGAGATCTCTGGAGCCGATACAGTCAGTGTCAGATGACTCAGAGGTGTAAGCTCTGAAGCCTCAGAGGAAGTCAGAGGAGAAGTGGTTAAAGGGGTGAATGAATGTTCAGTTCCTGGATCCAAAGGGGTTGAAGCTGAAGGGAGTCCTGTAAAACCTCTCGCCCACAATATTTTACTCATAAGTCTCTACATGTCCAGTTCTACAAGGCTTTTGGTGGAACAGATTGACTAAAGAGAGGGTGATTTTGGTCTATGAATAAAAGTTTCTAGTAGCTCACTCACACAGGGGTCAATAGATTGGGAGTAATTAGTCCTGGGTAAAACTTCCTTATTAGCAATGTCCAAAGTCTGCACCAGTGTAGTCAGTGTCATCAAAGAAGTAGAAGGTAAACTCTCCTGTGCCGAAACCTTCGTTGTCGAGGGGTTTTGTCACAGTAGCTTTGGTAGGTGGATTTTCCCAGTACCAGAGAGTTTGAGCCAGAGTCCTTCACCTCCGAGAAACTTTTTGGAACTAAGGATTTAAACTTTCTTAGATGTCAGTACCAATGCAGAAACTCCTCTTTTTACCCTTCTCCAAAGAAGATGAGGAAGAAGGGGAAGAAATATTCGTCTTACTCTTATCTACCACAGATATGGCCTCTCCAAAGGCAGAAGGGATTAAGCCCTTCAAAATTAGTTTATTTCTTCTCTCAACAAGCACTCTGTGGCTGATATCATGACAGACACTGCAGTCCTCCTGTAAGTGTATAAGACCCAAACAATATACAGATAGTAAATGTAAGTCAGATAAAGGAATCTTATGGCCCCAATTCTGGCAATTTTTAAAGCCAGAAGAGGCCTTAGCTTTCCCAACATATCTGAAAAAACAGGTTGGAAGGCACGCACATGCACACGCGCGCGCACACACACACACACACACACACACACACACACACACACACACACACACACTCATGCAAAGGGAGGTGGGAACACACAACAATGCTGTGAAGGAAAGACTACAGATATATATATATTTTTATAGGACAGGAGAGAGAAAGAAACTGTCAACAATGATGGTTAAAGAAGTACACCAAAGTGTATGGAAAGAGGCTATCAGCGTTTATAGCACTGAAATACACTGTGTGTATGAAGAGGAACAGTAAAAAGGGAATAACAGTGAAAAAGGTAGAGGAAGTAGAAGAAATCAGAAAATTTTACCTAAGAAAAATGAAAGAAGCTTGAGAGCTCTGACAAAATGCATCTGTCCAGAGAAGCGGAAAACAAGATCTGAGGTAATTATGAGAGAGGGGATTGAGGGTAGACATGAAGCTTAAGAGTTTTGGACTTGCACGGGATGTAGTAATGGCCGCTTTGGTTCTGATATTGGAACCAAACCCATGTGTAGAGGATAAAATGGAAATTGGTGACATCAGATAATTGTTAAGCTACAACAAGGTTAGAAAAACTAAACAGAAGCAAGTTTAAGTTAATATAACGCTGTGATCTTGAGTTACTGGGGTGGGGGTGGGGTGAAAAGTGCACTGATTATATGTAGAATTATAATAATAATTTCCATTGTTTTTAAAAGAGCAGGTATCTAGATTAATGCCATCTGCTTAAGCTATAAACAAGTGATGTGATGTTGTCAATCTCACCTTTATTCTCATGTATGGGTCTGTCTTGGCTTTATACAAAAGTTTGTGGCCTTCAACCAAGCTCTCCGGTACCCCTCCCTTCCCAGAACGCATCTCTCCATTACCTCAGATCTCATTTGCCTTTTTGAGAAAGACATGGTCATTCACAAGCTCCAGGCTAAGTTTACATTTTTTTTCTATTATTCATACTTTAAAACACCTTTGACTCCTATTTCTTTACTCTACTAGTGTTTTTTCAAAACTCCTTTGAAAACTTTTCTGTTCTTTATACTGAATTTTTATCACTAAGGATAAAGAAAGTACAGTTGTGTACACTTACCATAAATGTAGATGTTCGAGTGTTTTCACTGTTGCAGTCATCTCACTTGGGATATCTGCCTGCAGGTATCCCTCTGTTGGCCCGAATACCAGAGTCTTGGGATTTCTGCATCGGATGCTGTCTCCTCTTCCATGACGTCAGGTCGCCAAGGGTATAAAACATGCAGCTGACGCCATTACATCATTTTTACTTGCCCCAAATGTCAGCAGCTCCCAAAATAGGAAGTTATTATATGGTGTGGAACACATCCAGTAAAAAGTAAATAACACTACCATAAAAATGGCCATAAAGAGGATAGGTAGAAAGGATAGAGAAAACCAGGGGGCTGGAGGGAGGGAAAACAGGGCTGCAACAGTGAAAACACTCGAACATCTACATTTATGGTAAGTGTTCACAACTGTACTGTGTTCTTCGTGTTTCACTGTTGCAGTCATCACACTTGGGTTGATTCCCAAAGCTGAGGAAGGATGGAGGCAGTCAAGAAGTGTTAGGCCTGGCTAGCAGACCTTGTAAGACTGCTGTAGCAAATCCAGCTCTGGATTTAGAAAAAAAAGGTAAGTGGTAAAGCTTAGTGAAGGTGTGTACAGAACTCCAAGTTGCAGCTTCCAGGATGTCCCTGGTAGGGACTCCCCTGAGAAATGCTGTAGAGGTGGAAGTAGCCCTAGTGGAATGTGTTCTGATCCCCTGTGGGGTAGGTTTTCCATGGTGCTTGTAGCAGAAATAGATGCAGTGTGCTATCCATTTGGAAATGGTTTGGTTTGAAATGGCCCTGCCCTCTGCCCCTGTAGCAAAGCTGACTAACAGCTGATCAGATTTTCTGAAAGGTTTAGTTCTGTCAAGGTAGAACCTGAGCTGTCTGTGCATATCCAAGGAGCGCAGGATCCTTTTCCCTTGAGGATTAGGGAAGAAGGTTGGGAAATGGATGGATTGGTTTAGAGCCACACTGGATACCACCTTAGGCATAAAGGATGGGTTAGTCTGGAGGGAAACCCTGTCAGCATGGAAAATAATGAAGGGTTCCACAGCCATTAGTGCCTGTAACTCAGACACTCTTCTTGCTGAAGTAACGGCTAGAAGCAAGGCTGTTTTCCAAGAGAGGAATTTTAACTCTGCTGAAGCAGCCGGTACAAAAGGGGGAAAGCGTGAGCTTTTCCAGTACAAAGTTAAGGTCCCAGGCAGGGGGTGGGAGCTCTCCTAGGGGGCCTTAAATTGATACCCCTCTCAGGAACTGTTTGATGAGAGGTTGACAAAAAGAGAGGTGGTTAAGTATTATAATGAGCTGATATGGCAGAAGCATGAATATTAATGGAGGAGAAGGATAGGCTTCTGTGGAGCAGCTCTGCTAGGTAATCAAGGATTTGAGGTAAGGAGGGCACAGCTGTGTCCTTTCCTTGAGACTGATGCCAAGAACAATGTCTTTTCCACTTTTCAGCATAGGGTTTCCTAGTACTAGGCCTTCTAGCCTCAAGAATGATGTCCAGCACTTGCTTGCTGAGGGATGCTGGTGGTGTATTCAGTGGATAGGCCAGGCTGCAAGGTTTAGGGTTTGCAACTGTGGATGCAAAATCTGTCCCTCCTGCTGAGACAGCAGGGAAGGTGTGAGATGTAGATGCCAGGGTGGCACTGCTGTCAGACTGTGCAGGAGTGGGTACCAGTGCTGGCGTGGCCAGTCTGGGGCAATAAGGATTGCCCTTGGCCTGTCCTGTTTGATCTTGAGTAGTATTTTCGAGAGGAGGGGCAGAGGGGGAAAGGCATAAATTGAGAGGGTTTGCTATGTGAAGGATAGGGCATCCACTTCCAGGCCCTGATGTGAGGGTTCCTGGTTCAGAATTTGCTCAACTGGTGATTCTCGGGGGAGGCAAAGAGGTCCACCTCTGGTGTCCCCCACCTCTGGATTAGAAGTTTGAATGAGTTGGGCTCCAATTTCCACTTGTGTAGGTCCAGTAGATTTCTGCTGAAGTCTGTCAGTGAATTTTGTTTGCCTGGCAGGAATTGAGCTTGTAGATGCACTTGGTTGCTCAGGGCTGTGTTCCACAAGGCCATAGCTAGCCTGCAGAGTGGGTAAGAATGGGTTCCCCCCTGCTTGTTTACGTACCACATAAAGTACAGTTTTGTACCTACCATAAATGTAGATGTTCGAGTGCTAATACAGCTGCAGTCATAACAGATGGGTTCTCCTGCTGTCAGGCAGGTCCTCGGTCGGCCGAATTCCAAAGTCTAGGTCCGAAGTCGGTTGTCGTCGCTTCTTCCCTGACGTCAGTGCGACAGGGGTATAAAGGAACCAGCCAACGCCATTTTCTTCAGTTTTTCTTGCCCCAGATGTCAGGTGCCCCAAGAAGGAAGGCAATACATAAATTTGTGTAATAAAACAATGCAGTATAACCAAAATACAGTAGTTGCAAGCAAATACACCATAAAAGAATACCCCAATCAGGTTGTATGAGAAGGTGTTAGCCAATAGGCCTGTCCCAAGAGGGAAAGGAGGGAGGGAAACCTGGACTGCAGCTGTATTAGCACTCGAACATCTACATTTATGGTAGGTACAAAACTGTACTATGTTCATCCTGCATACAGCTGCAGTCATAACAGATGGGTAGAATCCCAAAGCTAAGAAAGGGGTGATAGGCACTAGGTGGAAAGTACAGTTTTGTACCTACCATAAATGTAGATGTTCGAGTGCTAATACAGCTGCAGTAATCACAGATGGGTTTTCTGCCGTCAGGCGGGTCCTCAGTCGGCCGAATTCCAAAGTCTAGGTCCGGCGTCGGTTGTTGTCGCTCTCTTTCCTGACGTCAGTGTGACAGGGGTATATAAGACACAGCCGATGCCATTTTCTTCAGTCTTTCTTGCCCCAGATGTCAGGTGCCCCAAGAAGGAAGGCAATACATAAATTATATATATATATATATATATATAGTCAAGCAATGCAATATAATCAAAAATCAGTAGTTGCAAGCAAATACACCATAGAAGGATAACTCAATCAGGTTGTATGAGGAGGTGTTAGCCACTAGGCCTTTACCAAGAGGGGAAGGAGGGAGGGAAACCTGTACTGCAGCTGTATTAGCACTCGAACATCTACATTTATGGTAGGTACAAAACTGTACTATGTTCATCGTCCATACAGCTGCAGTAATCACAGATGGGTAGAATCCCAAAGCTACGCACAGGGTGGTAGGCACTAGGTGGAACTGGGAGCAGCCAGAATGCCCTGCAACACAGCAGTGGCAAAGCCTGCTCTAGTTTTGGAGTATAAAGGCAGGTGGTAGTGTTTTGTGAAGGTATGCACAGAACTCCAAGTGGCTGCCTCCAAAATATCTTTGGTAGGGACTCCTCTGAGGAAGGCTGTAGAGGTAGCTGTGGCCCTTGTGGAGTGGGATCTGATGCCTGTAGGAACAGGTTTGCCATGAAAGGAGTAACAAAACCGTATGCAGTGGCCTATCCATTTTGAAATTGTCTGTTTGGAAATTGGCTTCCCTTGAGCTCCTACAGCATAGGACACAAAAAGTTGTTCTGATTTCCTGTAAGGCTTTGTTCTGTCCAAACAGTAACGTAGCTGTCTATGGATGTCTAAGGAATGTAGCAGCCTTTCCCCTTTGTTTTGAGGATTGGGGTAAAAGGTAGGTAAGTGTATGGTCTGATTTAAAGCTACCCTGGATACTACCTTAGGCATAAATGACGGGTTGGTTCATAGGGAAACCCTGTCCTGATGGAAGATGAGAAAGGGCTGCACAGCCATGAGGGCTTGTAGTTCCGAAACCCTACGAGCTGAGGTAATGGCCAGAAGGAAAGCTGTTTTCCAGGACAAATATTGCAAATCTGTTGAGGCAGCTGGTTCAAAGGGAGGTAATGTTAATTTTTCTAGAATGTAGTTAAGATCCCAGGCTGGTATTGGTTGTTTCCTTGGAGGTCTTATATTCTTAGCTCCTCTGAGGAACTGTCTTAAAAGTGGGTGAGAGAATAAGGGTGGATCAGTGTTGTATTCTGCAGAAATGATTGAGGCATGAATTTTGATGGAGGAAAATGAAAGTCCACTGTTCAACAGCTCAGCTAGATACTGTAATATCTGAGGCAAATTCAGTTTTCTAGCATCCTGGCCTTTTTTCTCATTCCAAGCGCAAAACCGTTTCCATTTTGCGGAGTAAGCCTTTCTAGTAGATGGCCTTCTGGCCTCCAAAATGACATCCTGCACCTCTTTGGAGAGTAGGGTCTGTTGTGGTGTTAAGTAACTTTCCATGCAGCCAGATTGAGTGTTTTCAGCTGACTGTGAAGAGTTTTGTAGCTGTGCTGAGTCAGTATAAGAGGCATTAGAGGTAGGGTCCAGGGAGGAGTATGTGTTAGGCTCCTCAGGAGTGGGTACCAGTGTTGTCTTGGCCAATCTGGAGCAATCAGTATCATCTTCGGTCTGTCTGCTCTTGCTTTCAAGAGCACCTTGGGCAGAAGAGGCAAAGGTGGGAAAGCGTAAACTGTCCATGCTGCCCAACTGAAAGAAACGGCGTCCACTCTCCAGGCCTTTGGATGAAAGGTCCTTGAACAGAACTTTTTCAATTGATGATTCCTGTGGGAGGCAAAGAGATCTATGTCTGGCCTTCCCCACGCTTGGATTATCTTTGTAAACACTTGAGGATGCAACTTCCATTCATGTGGGTCTGTCATATTTCTGCTTAGATTGTCTGCCAGCTGTTTTCCAATCCTGGCAAGTACTGTGCTTGAAGTTCGATTTGCCATTCCAGAGCCAAGTTCCAAAGTGACATGGCTAGCCTGCACAGGGGGTATGAATGTGTTCCACCTTGTTTGTTTATGTACCACATTACTGTGGTGTTGTCTGTTCTTATCAATAATTGCCCTGGATGCAGGAGGTCCTTGAAAATTGTAATTGCATTTATCACTGCTAGCATTTCTTTTGATTGATGTGAAGGTGCTTTTCCTTTTGGGACCATTTGCCCTGAATGCACCTGTCTGTCATGTGCGCCCCCCCAGGCGTAGTCTGAGGTATCTGTTGTGATGACTTGATTTGCTTGAGGCTTGCAGAATGGAAGACCTGTGTTTGTTTGGCATGCTTGGGCCCACCATAGAAATTCCTTTTGCAAACATGGGATTATTGGTATTATTGTTTCCAAACTGTGGCTGTGTTGAGACCATAGGTTTTTTAGGTACCACTGAAGTTTCCTCATATGCAACTTTGCACATGGGATTAAAAGAATGCAAGATGCCATGAAGCCCAGAGCCTGCAGGATTTTCCTTGCAGTGAGCCTGGTACAATTTGCTAGTATTTTGAAGTACTGAATTAGTTGCCCCTGTTTTTCTGGCGTAAGATAGGCCATCTGGGTGTTTGTGTCCAAGTTGACACCCAGGAAAGTTATTTTCTGAGATGGTGTTAGTCTGGATTTCTCTTTGTTGACTGTGTATCCCAGAGAATTCAATAACGGTTTTACATAAGCCAGATGTTCCAGAAGTATGTGCTTGCTGTCCGCTTGGGTCAGGCAGTCGTCCAAATAAGGGTAAATTTGTATCCCTTGAAGTCTGCAGTAGGCAATTACTGATGCCAGGCATTTCGTGAATACTCTGGGCGCAGTAGATAAGCCAAAGGGCAATGCAGAGAATTGATAGTGGATTGAACCTGCAAGAAATCTGAGGTATCTTCTGCAGCTTTGTCTGATTGGGACATGCAGGTATGCCTCCTTGAGGTCCAATGTTACCAGCCAAAACTCCTTGCCCAGCATGGGAAGGAGCTGCTGTAATGTGTGCATCTTGAATTTTAGTACGAGTAGAAATGTGTTCAGGATGGATAGGTCCAAAATAGGTCTCCAATCTTTTCCCTTCCTTGGTACCAGGAATAGTCTGGAATAAAAACCTTGACCTTGTTCGTGCGTAGGTACCTCATTTTTGGAAGGGTGTGAAAATGGAATCTGTAGCCTCTGTTTATAATGTCCAGGATCCATTTGTCTTTTGTGACAATATGCCAATTTTTTTGAAAATAATGCCAGTTTTCCTCCTAAGGGGGCTGCCATTTGAGTCTTGTTTGGCATGCAAAGGGGAAAGTCATTGGGCTTGCTTTCTGAATGATTGCGAGTTATCCTCACCACCTCTTTGTGTAGGAGCTTGCCACTGTCTGCCTCTAAATGATCCTTGGGATTGTCCCCTGCCCTTCGGGCGTCTGAATCTACCTCTTTGGGGTCTGTCCGTGGCTGGAAAGGACCAATTTTTGGAAGGCCAATTTCTACTGAAACGTGGGGGTTGTACCTGTAGAAAATCTTTCACAGTTTGCATTGATTTAGCCTTTTCCTCCATTTTCCTTAATACCTCCTCAGCCTTAGCACCAAATAACACATCCTTTTGTAGAGGGGCATCTAGTAATTTGGCTTTGACATGATCAGGCAAGGTTTGTTCCTTGAGCCAGGCATGTCTACGTATGACTGATCCTGTAACAGCAGCTCTGCATGAGGCCTCTAGAGCATCAAAACCACATTGTAAGGTATGCTTACCCACTTGTTCTGCAATATGCATCAAATCCTGAAACTCTTTCAAGTCTGGTTGTTCAGGTTGTGACATTTTACTTTTCAATTGTGATAACAAAAACTGTTGGTATTTTAGCATATGGAACTGACAGTTTAAGGCCCTCATGGTTAAGGTAGCCGAGGTATATACCTTTTTTCCCCACCTTTCTAAGGATCTGGAATCTCTCTCGGAAGGTAATGGATTTTTAGCAGTGGAGGCCTTAATTCCCTTGGGGCCCTGTGAGATGGTTTCTGGGTCAGCAGCATGGCTTTTGTATAGAAATTGGTGCGAGTGAGGGACCCTGTAGTACCTGTCAGGCTTGACTGGGGCTGGAGGCAGAGAATCCGGGTTAAGGCAGGCCTCCGAGTAAACATCATCTAGGATGTCCAAGACAGGAGGTATAGCCAGAGGCCTGTGCTGAGGTAGCAAGAGGAATTCCCTAAGCCTTTTCTTGGAATCTGAATAATCTTGGCCTTCCCAGTGGAAGTGTTCCCTTAAGGTATGCAAAGTTTCCCCAAATGAGTAATCCTCTGGGGGGGATACAGAATGAATGGACTCCTCTGCATCAGAGTCTCCAAAAGGGGAGTAAGAATGTTCCTGATCATCAGAGTGCTCTGAAATAATGGAGCCCTGATCAGAGGAGGGGGATTCTTCCTCCACTCTGGGCCTTTGTCCGTGGGGTTGAGAACCCCTGATAAGAGTAATTAAATCCTCAGCCATTTTAAGCATCTGTTTTTTAGGCATGGGGCCTGGAGATGGGCCCTGTATAGCTTGTCTCTTAGAATGCATGGCTGCTTTAGACTTAGTGAAAGCCTTGATGGAAAAAGAAGAGGAAGGTCTGAAGACACCTTGAGTGGAGGTAGACCTGTCCATATTTTGAGGTTCAACGCCAAGAGTGGCTTCGGTATCTGTAGTCAGGGTGTGGGCCGAGGAGCCTGCGACCTCGGGCACAGGAGATACCGTCAATGAAGCGTCGTCGGTAGTCAGAGGCTGCGTAGGCGCCTCGCCGAGAACCGGACCACGTGTAGTCGGCTTTGGCGTGGTGTCGGTAGAGGCCGCGGACCTCGTGTGTCGGTCCTTATCTTTGCGGTTTTTAGACAAAACTGGAGTCGGAGTATCCGACGACATAATATAGTTAAATGTTTTTCCAAAATAATGCTGGGCGAACTCCGCCCGATGCTTAATGGTGCGTTTGTTGAATGTAGCACAAAAGCGACAGACCGAGATGTCGTGGTCTGGGCCTAAACAAGGTATACAGAGGGAATGGAAATCCTTATGCGGTATTTGCTTCCCACATGAAAAACAATTATTAACTTTGTCTGACATCGATCTGAGGCAAGAAAAGTTTCCCCAATGGGGTACTTAGCTTTCAAGAAGACTTCGGTTTCAAAATTTTCGTAATTTCAGGAGCTGGCCGACTGGCACTTGCGAACTGCTTCTGCTTCGGGCACCGCGCGGCAAGAAAGACTGAAGAAAATGGCGTTGGCTGGTTCCTTTATACCCCTGTCGCACTGACGTCAGGGAAGAAGCGACAACAACTGACGCCAGACCTAGACTTTGGAATTCGGCCTACCGAGGACCCGCCTTACGGCAGGAGAACCCATCTGTTATGACTGCAGCTGTATGCACGATGAACATCTGTGGTGTTGTCTGTCTTTATCAGGAACTGTCCTGGAAGGATTAGGTATTGAAGGCTGTCAGAGCATTCTGTACAGCTAGCGTCTCTTTTTGATTGATATGCAGGAGAATTTGTTCTGGGCTCCATTTGCCTTGAATGCATTTGCCTGCCATGTGAGCCCCCCATGCATAGTCTGATGCATCTGGCTGTCGGGGTTTGGGTGGTGAGGGGTTGAGTGAAAAGCAGTCCCTTGTTGTGGTTGCATGCTTCTGCCCACCAAAGGAACTCTGCCCTTAGACAAGGTATGACAGGAATCACTGTTTCCAGGTCCTGAGAATGCTGACACCAGAGACTTTTTAAGTACCATTGAAGTTTCCTCATATGCAGTCTTGCATGTGGAATTAGCAGAATGCATGAGGCCATGAACCCTAAGGCTTGCAGTATTTTCCTTGCAGATAGCTGAGTTTTAGTGGCCATTAGTTTGAAGTAGTTTGTCAAACAGACCTGCTTTTCTGGAGTGAGGACTGCCATCTGGGAAGCTGTGTTCAAGCTTGCTCTCAGGAATACAATTTTTTGACTAGGCACCAGTTGTGATTTCTTTTCATTGATGGTGTACCCCAAGTGAAGTTAGGAGTATTTTTACAAATGCCAGGTGCTGAAGTAGCAATTCCTGACTGTCTGCCTGAATCAGGCAATCATCCAAGTATGGGCAAACTTGAATAGTTCTTTGCCTGCAGTATGCAATGGCTGGAGCCAGGCGCTTTGTGAATATTCTGGGCACAGTAGATAAGCCAAAGGGAAGTGCAGAGAAAGTACAGTTGTGTACACTTACCATAAATGTAGATGTTCGAGTGTATTCACTGTTGCAGTTATTACATTTGGGTAATCTGCTGGCAGTTGCCCTCAGTCGGCCTGATTAACAAAGTCTTGGGTACCGCGCCGGTTGCTGTCCCTTCTTCCATGACGTCAGGTCGTTAGGGATATAAAACATGCAGCCGATGCCATTACATCAGTTTTTCTTGCCCCAGATGTCAGGTGCCCCCCAAATGGGGAGCCAAAAATATATAAATATATCTATATTTATAGGTTCATAGCTTAGTACTAGGCTAACTGTCCTTGTGGACCACTTTAAGCCTAGCCAGTTACCCCATGTGAGAATCAAACCCTGCACCTTTTGTCTGTAAGGTGAACACCTTAACCATTACGCCATCCTCCTCCTTAAAATGTTGCTCCGCCCCAGGGAGACACACACACACAGTTGGCAAGTGCAGGATTCAAACCCCTACCTAACTACATTATGATATTACAGCAGTACGCATTTACACGACGCACTATACACATTAAAAATACCAAAAGTATACCTCCAAGCAAATACACCAAAAAGGCTTATAAGTGTAGTAAAAGAAAGTAGAGGCATAGTAAGAGAAAAAACGGGGCTGGAGGGAGGGTAACCAGGACTGCAACAGTGAATACACTCGAACATCTACATTTACGGTAAGTGTACACAACGGTACTATGTTCTTCGTGTTTCACTGTTGCAGTCATTACATTTGGGTATATTCCCAAAGCTAAGGTTGGAAGAATGGATTTATACAGCATTAGGACCAGCTATAAGGCCCCGCAGAAAGTACAGTTGTGTACACTTACCATAAATGTACATGTTCGAGTGTAATCACTGTTGCAGTCATTACATTTGGGTAATCTGGTGGCATGTTGCCCTCAGACAGCCTGAATTCCAAAGTCTTGTGTCCTGTGTCAGTTGCTGTCTCCTCTTCCACAAAGTCAGGTCGTCAGGGGTATAAAACAAGCAGCCGACGCCATTTTATTTAGTTTTTCTTGCCCCCGATGTCAGATGCCCCCGAAAAGGTAGCAAAAAAAAAAAAAAAATATATATATATATATATATATATATATATATATATATATATATATATAAACTATATATACATGCAACAATACAAACTTTACCTTCATCTACAAGCAAATACACCACATAGGTTGTAGAAGATAGTGAAGGAAAGAAACTTCAGAATAAAAGGGGGATGGCGGGCGGGTAATCTGGACTGCAACAGTGAATACACTCGAACATCTACATTTATGGTAAGTGTACACAACTGTACTATGTTCTTCGTGTTTCACTGTTGCAGGCATTACATTTGGGTAGAATCCCAAAGCTATGGAGGGGAGGCTGGACCTAAACAGCATTAGGGGCGGCTATAAGGCCCTGTAGAACTGCAGTGGCAAAGCCTGCCCTGGACTTAGAGTAGAGAGGCAAATGATAATGCTTTGTAAAAGTGTGAACAGAACTCCAAGTAGCAGCCTCTAGAATGTCTTTGGTTGTTACTCTGAGAAAGGCTGCTGATGTAGCTGCAGCTCTGGTGGAATGAGACCCAATGCCCTTGGGCACAGGTTTGCCAAGGTGTAAGCAGCAGAAACAAATGCAGTGGCTTATCCACTTTGAAATAGTCTGCTTTGAAATAGCCTTTCCTTCTGATCCTGCAGCAGATGTCACTAGTAACTGCTCAGTTTTTCTTAGAGCTTTAGTCCTGCTGAAGTAGAATCTTAGCTGTTTGTGTACGTCCAATGAATGCAGAATCCTCTCCCCCTTGTTCTGCAGATTTGGATAAAAGGTTGGCAGATGAATAGTTTGGTTAAAAGCCACACTGGTAACCACCTTAGGCATAAATGAAGGATTGGTCCTCAGAGATACCCTGTCTGGGTAAAATATGATAAAAGGCTCCACAGCCATGAGGGACTGTAGCTCTGAGACTCTTCTTGCTGAAGTAATTGCTAGGAGCAGAGCTGTTTTCCATGATAAGAACTTTAGATTTGCAGTAGCAGCTGGTTCAAATGGAGGCAGGGTGAGCTTTTCCAACACATAAGTGAGGTCCCATGCAGGTATTGGTGATCTTCTGGGAGGCCTTAAAATTTTGGCTCCTCTAAGATACTGCTTTAGTAAAGGATGAGAAAAGATTGGTGGCTCTGTATTGTAATTAGCTGAAATGGCAGAGGCATGTTTTTTTATTGATAAGAAAGATAGGCCTTTGTCAAGCATCTCAGTCAAGTATTGTAATATCTGAGGAATATTTGGTTCTGCTGCATCAGTTCTTTGTGCTTGACTCCAAGCACAGAATCTCTTCCATTTATCAGCATAAGATTTTCTAGTACTAGGCCTTCTGGCTTTCAAAATGACATCCATCACAGCTTTACTGAGAGGTGTTGTTTGTATAACTACATGATCAGCCATGCTGCCAGGTTCAATGTTTGGAGCTGATTGTGCAGGATCTGATTGTTTTGCTGGGACAGTAGTTGAGGTCTTTGAGGTAAGGTCCAAGCTGGGTATTGAGACAAGCTCCTTAGGATTGGGTACCAGTATTAGCGTGGCCAGTCCGGGGCAATTAGTATCATCTTTGGTTTCTCTTGTCTGACTTTTAGTAAGACCTTGGGAAGAAGAGGCAGAGGAGGAAAAGCTTAAACTGATAGGTTTTTCCAACTGAAGGATAGGGCTTCCACTTTCCATGCTTTTCTGTGATAAGCCCTTGTGCAGAATCTTTTCAACTGATAATTTTGAGGAGAGGCAAATAGATCTATGTCCGGACTCCCCCATTTCTTTGTTATCATGCTGAATACTTCTGGATCTAGTTTCCACTCGTGAGGGTCCATAAGGTTTCTGTTTAAGTCATCTGCCAGAGTATTTTGCTTTCCTGGCAGGAATTGAGTTTGTAGATGTACTTGGAAAGTCAAAGCTGTGTCCTACAGTGCTATGGCTAGTCTGCAAAGGGGGTATGAATGCGTGCCCCCCTGCCTGTTTATATACCACATAACCATGGGGATATCCGTCTTTATCAGTAGTTGTCCTGGATGAAGTAAGTCCTTGAAGGCTGTCAGGACATTTTGAACAGCTAACATCTCTTTTTGGTTGATATGCAGATGCATTTGTTTTGGGGTCCATATGCTCTGAATGCATCTTTCCGCCAGGTGGGCCCCCCATGCATAATCTGATGCATCTGTTGTTAAGGTTTGGCTGGCAGGGGGTAGAGTGAAGGGCCGTCCCATGTTTTGGTGACATACTTTTGCCCACCATACAAACTGCTGTTGTAGGCAGGGAATGAGAGGAATCATTGTTTCCAGACTGTGACAATGTTGACTCCATAAACATTTTAGGTACCATTGAAGTTTCCTCATATGCAGTCTTGCATATGGAACCAGTAGAATGCAGGATGCCATGAACCCCAAAGCCTGCAGAGTTTGTCTTGCAGATAACTGGGTTTTTGTTGCCATCAGTTTGAAGTAAGTAGTCGGTTACCTTTGTCTGGCATGAGGAAAGCCATCTGGGCAGTTGTATTCAAGCTTGCACCCAGGAATGTTATCTTTTGAGAGGGTACCAGTTGTGATTTCTTTTCGTTTATTGTGTACCCTAGGCAGGTTAGAAGCCTTTTCACAAACGCCAGGTGCTGAAGAAGAATGTCCTTGTTCTCTGCTTGAATGAAACAGTTGTCCAAGTATGGATATATTTGTATACTTCTTTGTCTGCAAGAAGCAATTACTGGTGCAAGGCACTTTGTAAAGACCCTAGGTGCAGTAGATAAGCCAAAGGGCAGTGCAGAGAATTGGTAATGCATTAAGCCAGCCTTGAAACGGAGGTATCTTCTGCACGATTTCCTTATTAGAACATGCAGGTATGCCTCTTTTAGGTCTAATGTCACCAGCCAAGCACTCTTGCCCAGCATGGGCAGAAGCTGTTGCAAAGTTAGCATTTTGAATTTTGGAATGTCCAGGAATGTGTTTAAAATTGATAAATCCAGTATTGGCCTCCAGGCCTTGTCCTTTCTGGGTACCAAGAACAGTCTTGAGTAAAAACCTTGTCCTTTTTCCTGTGCTGGTACTGGCTGAATAGCCCCCATATCCATGAGGGACATAACCTGTTTCTGTGCCTCTGCCCATTGATTTTTTGGCAGATCCGGCCAACCGTTTGCCATTGGCAGGGTATGGAAATGGAATCTGTATCCCTATGATACTATGTTTAGCACCCACTTGTCCTTGGTTATTAACTGCCAATTCTGAGCAAAAAGTGCTAATTTTCCCCCTAAGGGTGCTGCCAAAAGGTAGGTGCTTGGTGATGTCAGAAGGAAGTCATTGGGACTGTTTTCTTTAGGGTTGCGCTTTATCTCCTCCAGATTTGGAGGTAGAAGCACCCCATTGCTTTGACCTGTAAGAATCTTGTGCCTGGTACCTAGAATCTTTAGGGCGTCTGGATTTGCCCCTTTGAGCTCTGTTGGACAAAGGAAAGGACCAATTTTTTTGAAGGCCAGTGTCTACTGAATCTTGGTGGCTGAACTTGTAAGATGTCTTTTACAGTTTGCATAGACTTAGCTTTGTCTTCCATTGTCTTTAAAACCTCTTCTGCCTTAATACCAAACAGAGTATCATGCTGTAAAGGTGCATCCAGTAATTTAGCTTTAACATGATCAGGCAAATTTGGTCTTTTAGCCGGGCATGCCTCCTAATCACAAATCCAGTAACTGCAGCCCTGCAAGAGGTCTCTAAGGAATCAAAACCACATTGCAAAGTATGCTTTCCAACTTGATCAGCTGCATGCAATAATTCCTGCAATTCTTTATTTTCTGCACATTCAGAAATCAACATAATTTTCTGTTTCAGCAATCCCATAACATGTTGTCGATACTTGAGCATATGAAACTGGCAGTTTTGGGCCCTAATTGCCAAGGTTGCAGATGTATAAACCTTCTTTCCCCATCTATCCAGTGCCCTTGAATCTCTATCAGAGGGGGTAGGATTTTTTGCTGTTGAGGCCTTAGCTCCCTTTGGACCCTGTGAAATAGTTTCAGGGTCAGCAGCAGGGTTTCTAAATAAAAATTTGTGTGAGTCAGGGACCCTGTAATATCTGTCAGGCATTCTGGGAGCCGGAGGGTAAGGAGTCAGGAGTCAAGCTTGGCTCTGAAAACACATCATCCACAATGTCTAAAACAGGGGTTATGGCTAAAGGCCTGTGCTGAGGGAGAAGAAGAAAATCCTTGAGCCTCTTTTTTGATTCTGAAAAATCTTGACTCTCCCAGTGAAAATGCTCCCTCAAAGTATGCATGGTTTCTCCAAATGAATAATCCTCAGGAGGTGATGCAGATGGGATAGATTCCTCTGCATCCGAATCCTCATAGGGAGAAATAGATAATTCCAGATCAGAAGAGGAATCAGAAGAAATAGAAACCTGATCTGAAGATTCATAATCAGTGTCTTGCCTAGGCCTCTTATCAGGAGGGGGTTGGGAACTCCTGATCAAGGTAATTAGGTCTTCAGACATTTTGATCATCTGTTTTTTAGGCGTAGCGGCCTGTGCACGTGGCTCATGCATTGTTTTTTTAACTTTAGAAGTTGCTTTTGTCTTCGGTTTTGCAGATGTCGGTTTTATATAAAAATGTTGAGGCTTGAATACACCCTCAGAAGCCGGTGCCTGCTCAGCGGCTCCGGACCCATCTGAGGGAGTGACATCCGTGGGAACAATACTTTCAGTATCTTGTGGCGTGCCAGACTCCACATGGGTATCGGTAGGGGCCTGCGACTCGAAAGTAGCGGGCATCAGGGGCTGCGAAAGTACCTCACTGAGTACCGGCGAAACTGGCGACTGGCTTAGGAGAAGCTTTGTCGTCGGTTTTGGACCTCGACGGTCTGTCTCTGTCCTTTTCTTTGAGTTTTTTGTGTACTCCGGTAGTCTGATTGCTATCCGACGACATTTGAGGGGAGTTAAATCTGTTTCCAAAATATTTTGAGGCAAAAATATACCGATGCTTAATAGTGCGTTGGTTAAATCTAGCATAAAACCGACAGCCTGGCACGTTGTGATCAGGGCCTAGGTAAGGAATACAGTATAAATGGAAATCCTTATGAGGTATTTGCTTCCCAAAAGTAATACAATTATTAACTTTTTCTGATATTGGTATGAAGCAAGAAAAAAGTTTCCCCAATGGGGTACTTAGCTTTAGTGAAGACTTCGGTTCTGAAACTTGAACTCGAAAATTTCAGGAGTCGGCCGACCGGCACTTGTGAACTGCTTCTGCTTTGGGCACCGTGTGGCAAGAAAGACTAAAGAAAATGGCGTCAGCTGCTTGTTTTATACCCCTGATGACCTGACGTCATGGAAGAGGAGACAGCAACTGACGCAGGACCCAAGACTTTGGAATTCAGGCCGACTGAGGACAACCTGCCAGCAGATTACCCAAATGTAATGACTGCAACAGTGAAACATGAAGAACATCAACAGTGGCAAAGCCAACACTGGATTTAGAGAAAATTGGTAAATGATAATGTTTGGTGAAAGTATGAACTGAACTCCAGGTAACAGCATCTAGAATATCCCTGGTAGGAACACCTCTGAGAAAGGCTGTAGAGGTAGATGCAGCCCTGGTAGAATGGGATCTGATCCCCTGAGGGGCTTATAGCAGAAATGAATACAATGGCTTATCCATTTGGAAATGGTTTGCTTTGAAATAGCCTTTCCCTCTGCCCCTGCAGCAACAGCTACCAGCAGTTGTTCAGATTTTCTTTGAGATTTAGTCCTGTTCAAGTAAAATCTTAGTTGCCTGTGTACATCCAATGAATGCAGAATCCGTTCCCCCTTGTTCTGTGGATTGGGAAAGAAAGTTGGCAAATGAATGGTCTGATTAAAAGCCACACTGGATACCACCTTGGGCATGAAGGATGGGTTGGTCCTCAGAGATACCCTGTCCGCATGAAAAAAGCCTGTAATTCAGAAATCCTTCTAGCCAAAGTGACTGCTAAAAGGAAGGCTGTTTTCTAGGAAAGAAATTTTAAGTCTGCAGTAGCAGCTGGCTTGAAAGGAGAGAGAGTGAGTTTCTCCAATACAAAGTTAAGATCCCAGGCAGGTGTTGGAGCTCTCCTGGGTGGTCTTAAGTTTTTGGCTCCTCTGAGATACTGCTTTAGCAGAGGATGAGAGAAGAGGGGAGGTTCCGTGTTGTAATGAGCTGAAATGGCTGAGGCATGGATTTTTATGGAGGAAAAAGACAGGCCCTTGTGAAGCATCTCAGTTAAGTATTGCAAAATCTGAGGAATGTTAGGTACTGCCATGCTTATCCCTTGAGATTGATTCCAGGCACAGAATCTTTTCCATTTGTCAGCATAAAATTTTCTAGTACTAGGTCTTCTCGCCTCCAAAATGACATCCAGCACAGGTTTGCTGAGGGATGCTAAGGGTGAATTTATGTGATTAGCCATGCTGCAAGATTCAAAGTTTGGAGATGAGGGTGCAGAATTTGGTTGTTCTGCTGAGACAGTAAGGAAGGTGCCTGAGGCAGGTGCCATGGTGAAATGTGTGACAAACTGCGCAGGAGTGGGTACCAGTGTTGGTGAGGCCAGTCTGTAGCAATCAAAATCATTTTTGGTTTGTCCTGTTTGACTTTTAGTAGAACTTTGGAGAGCAGAGGCAGAGGGGGAAAAGCATAGACTGATATGTTTTTCTAGCTGAAGGACAGAGCATCCACTTTCCAGGCTTTTTTGTGATGAGTTCTTGTGCAAAATTTGTCTAACTGATAGTTCTGGGGTGAGGCAAAAAGATCTATGTCTGGGCTCCCCCATTTGCGTGTCAACATGTTGAAAATCCATGGTTCCAATTTCTATTCATGTGGATCCATGAGATTTCTGCTTAGTTAGTCTGCCAGAGTATTCAGCTTTCCTGGCAAGAATTGAGCTTGTAGTTGTACTTGATAGCTCAAGGCCGTGTTCCACAATGCCATGGCTAGTCTGCAGAGGGGGTAGGGGTGTGTACCCCCCTGCTTGTTTATGTACCACATAACCGTGGTGTTGTCCGTCTTTATCAGTAATTGTCGTGGATGAAGGTAGTTCTTGAAGGCTGTCAGTGCATTCTGTACAGCTAGCATTTCTTTTTGATTTACATGAAGATGCATTTGATTTGGGCTCCATTTGCCCTGAATGCACTTCCCTGCCAGATGGGCCCCCCATGCATAGTCTGACGCGTCTGTAGTTAGGGTTTGGGCGGCAAGGGGTGGTGTGAATGGCATTCCCTTGTTCTGGTTGCAGTCCTCTGCCCACCAAAGGAACTCTAGGCACAGGCAAGGTATGACAGGAATCATCGTTTCCAGGCTGTGACAATGTTGACTCCATAGACTTTTTAAATACCACTGAAGTTGACTCATATGCAGTCTTGCACATGGAATAAGAAGAATGCAGGAGGCCATGAACCCCAAGGCTTGCATTATTTGCCTTGCAGAAAGCAGGGTTTTAGTGGCCATCTGTTTGAAGTAAGTCACCAAATGAATTTGCTTTTTTGCTTTTCTGGCGTAAGGAAAGCCATCTGGGCAGTTGTATTCAAGCTTGTACCCAGGAATGTAATTTTTTGAGAGGGTATCATTTGAGATTTCTTTTCGTTTATAGTGTACCCTAGACAAGTTAGAACCCTTTTTACAAATGCCAGATGCTTTAGAAGAATGTCCTTATTTTCTGTCTAAATTAGACAATTGTCCAGGCATGGATATATTTGAATATTTCTTTGCCTGCAAAATACAATTACTGGAGCCAGGCACTTTGTAAAGACCCTGGGTGCAGTAGATAAGCCAAAGGGCAGTGCAGAGAACTGGTAATGCAAGTAGCCTGCTTTGAATCGGAGGTATCTTCTGCAAGATTCCCTGACTGGGATATGCAGGTAAGCCTCTTTTATATCTAGAGTTGCCAACCAGGCATCTTTGCCTAGCATATGAAGTAACTGGTGAAGAGTCAGCACCTTGAATTTTGGAATGTCCAGAAATGTGTTTAGAGGAGATAAGTCCAGAATTGGACGTCATGTTTTGTCTTTTCTGGGTACCAGGAAAAGTCTGGAATAGAAACCTTGTCCCTTTTCCTTTTCTGGTACTAGTTGAATAGCCCCCCATGTTCATGAGGGAAAGTACTTGTTTCTGGGCCCCTGCCCACTGATTTGGGGGCAGATCTGGCCATCCGTTTGGAGTTGATAATGTGTGGAAATTAAATCTGTATCCCTGGGATACTACATTTAAAGCCCATTTGTCCTGGGTTATAAGTTGCCAGTTTTTTGCATGACGAGCCAGTTTTCCCCCCAAAGGGGCGACTAAAAGGTAAGTGCTTGGTAAGTCTAGTGGAAAGTCATTGAGACTGCTTACCATAGGGAGGTGTCTTGTTGTTTCCAGATTTGGAAGAGGAGGCACCCCATTGCTTAGTTCTGAAAGTCTGTTGGGACTGAAACCTGGTGACTTTGGAATGTCTGGGTTTGACTTGAGTGGCTCTCGAAGGAACTGGAAAGGACCAGTTCTTAGTAGGCCAGTGCCTACTAAATCTTGGAGGTTGCACTTGCAAGAAATCTTTCACAGTTTGCATAGATTTAGCTTTATCTTCCATCTTTTTTAGAACGTATTCAGCCTTATTGCCAAAGAGACCGTCCTGTTGTAAAGGAGCATCCAACAGTTTTGCTTTACCATGGTCAGGCAGAGATTGCTCTTTGAGCCAAGCATGCCTCCTTAGCACAGACCCAGTTACAGCAGCCATGCAAGAGGCCTCCAAAGAATCAAAATCACACTGCAAAGTATGTTTTCCAACTTGTTCAGCTGAATGCAATAAATCCTGTAAATCTTTATTTTCCACACAGTCAGAAATCAACATCATTTTCTGTTTAAGCAATCCCATGATATGTTGCTGATATTTTAACATATGGAATTGACAGTTTAAAGCCCTGATTGACAATGTTGCAGAAGTGTAGACCTTCTTACCCCATCTATCCACTGCCCTGGAATCTCTATCAGATGGGGTAGGATTTTTAGCAGAAGAAGCCTTAATGCCCTTGGGGCCCTGAGAAATGGTTTCAGGATCCGCAACAGGATTTTTTAAAAGGAATCTGTGGGAGTCGGGAACCCTGTAATATCTGTCTGGCTTACAAGGAGCTGGAGGCAGAGAATCAGAAGCCATACTAGATTCTGAAAACACATCATCAACAATGTCTAAAACAGGAGGTATAGCCAAAGGCCTATGTTGAGGAAGAAGAAGAAAATCCCTAAGCCTCTTTTTAGATTCAGAGAAATCCTGACTTTACCAGTGGAAATGTTCCCTTAAGGTATGTAAAGTTTCCCCAAAAGACAAATCCTTAGGGGGAGAAGCAGAAGGAATGGAATCCTCTGCATCAGAGTCCTCATAAGTAGGTATAGACAAATCCTGTTCATTAGAAGAAGAAGAAATAGAATCCTGTTCAGAAGATTCATAGTCAATTTCTTGCCTAGGCCTCTTTGAAGGGGGGGGGGGTTGACTACCCCTGATTAAAGTAATTAAATCTTCAGCCATTTTGATAATTTGTTTTTTAGGCATAGGGGCCTGCACATGTGGCCTAGGCATCGGTTTTTTAGACATAGTTTGAGTTTTTGGCCTTAATATTGAAGATGGCGGCAGTTTAATATACAAATCTGTAGGCCTGAATACACCCTCAGAAGCCGGTGCCTGCACAGCGGCTTCAGACCCATCCAAGGTAGAGACATTCACAGGTTCCAAAACTGAAGCATCTCGTGGCATACCGGACTCCGAATGGGTCTCAGTAGAGGCCTGCGAATCAGAATTAGCAGGTATCAGGGGCTGCAAAAGCACCTCACTGAGTATCGGGAAACTAGCGACTGGCTTAGGAGAAGCGTCGTCGGCAGTTTTGGACCTCAACGGCCTGTCTCTGTCTTTTTCTTTGTGTTTTTTAGGTATTCCAGTAGTCGGATTGCTAACCAACATCATTTCTGGATACTTAAACTGTGAGCCAAAATATTTAGAAGCAAAAATGTAGTGACGACAGATCATGCGTTGATTAAATAAAGCACAGAACCGACAGCAAGGTACGTCGTGGTCAGAGCCTACGCAAGGAATACAGTACAAATTAAAGTCCTTATGAGGTATTTGCTTCCCACAAGTAATACAATTATTAACTTTTACTGACATTGGTAAGGAGCAAGGAAAACGTTTCCCCAACAGGGTATTTAGCTTTTTAGTTGAAGACTTCGGTTCTGAAACTCAAAAATGAAAATTTCAGGAGTTGGCAAACCGGCACTTGTGAACTGCTTCTGCTTCGGGCACCGCATGTCAAGAAAGACTGATGTAATGGCATCGGCTGCATGTTTTATACCCCTGACGTCATGGAAGAAGGGACAGCAACCAATGCAGGACCCAAGACTTTGTTAATCAGGCCAACTGAGGGCAACTGCCAGCAGATTACCCAAATGTAATGATTGCAACAGTGAAACACGAAGAACATCTGATAGTGCATACAGCCTGCCCTGAAACATAGATATTTCCTGCAAGACTCCCTTATGGGGATGTGCAGATAAGCTCTTTTAAGTCTAGGGTGACTAACCAGGCATCTTTGGCTAGCATTGGGAGAAGCTGCTGAAGGGTAAGCATTTTGAATTTTGGGACCATCAGAAAGGTGTTGAGGATTGATAGAGCAAGGATAGGGTGCCAAGAGCCCTCTTTTCTGGGCACCAGGAACAGTCTGGAGTGGAAACCCTGTCCCCTTTGTACTACTGGAACAGGTTGAATAGCCCTGCTATTGAGAAGGGAAAGTACTTGCTTTTGAGCCTCTGCCCACTGGTTTGGAGGAAGGTTTGGCAATCCTTTTGGGGTTGGCAGTGAATGGAAGTGGAATCTGTATCCCTGGGATACAATGTTTAGAACCCATCGGTCCTGAGTAATGGACATCCAGTTTTTTGCATGAAGGGCAAGTTTTCTTCCTAGGGGTGCAAGTAATTTGGCATGGCTGGGAAGGATAATTGAAAAGTCAATGTGAACTTTTTCCAGAAGGGGGTGGCTTACCACTCCCTGTTTTAGAGCTTGTAATTGTACAAGTGAAAGCGCTTAACTTATTTTGGAGTTTGGATTTATTAAATGCTTTTATTTCTAAATATTTTTATTGTTCGAGCCCTATTTTCGTTCTGAAAACGGTTCATTTTGCTACTTGTTGTCACTGGTTTAATCGGAGCAGTTGTGTGGTTTTCCCAAGACACAGAGGTCTTTCAGCGTTTCAGTGGATTTTGCTTGTTGAGTTACCTGTTTTAGAGGTGGGAGCACTCCATTGTTTAGATCTCTGCATACCCTGAGACTGTAGTCTTGGTGGTCTGTTTCCACTGGGTTTGGACTGAGAAGGCCTGGGAGGGGCTGGAGGGGACCAGTTTTTAGAAGGTCAATGCCTACTGAATCTAGGTGGCTGCAAGAAATCTTTGACAGTTTACATAGATTTAGCTTTTTCCTCCATCTTTTTAAGAACAACTTCTGCTTTGGTGCCAAACAAATGGTCCTGATTTAAAGGCGCGTCTAGTAATTTTGCTTTGACATGATCTGGCAAGATTTGTTCCTTCAGCCAAGCATGCCTTCTCAGTACAGACCCAGTGACTGCAGCCCTGCAAGATACTTCTAAGGCATCAAAACCACACGGCAAAGTATGTTTACTAACTTGGTTTGCAGAATGCATTAACTCTTGTAAATCTTTATTTTCTGCACAATCTGGAAGTAACACCAGTTTTTGTTTAATTATTTGCTCGTACTCCAACATGTGAAACTGGCAATTCAAAGCTCTGATGGCAAGAGTCGCAGAAGTATACAGCTCTTGAATCCCTGTCCGAAGGGGTAAGGTTTTTGGCTGTAGCAGCCTTAATGCCTTTAGGTCCCTGGCAAATGGTCTAAATTTGTGAGAATCTGGTACTCTGTAGTACCTGTCAGACTTTCTAGGGGCTGGTGGTAAAGTGTCAGGATAAGACTGGATTCCATAAAGACATCATCTACAATATCCAGGACAGGCGGTATAGCTAGAGGCCTGTGCTGAGGCAACTCTAAAAATTCTCTGAGTCCCTTTCTGGACTGAGGATAGTCCTGACATTACCAGCGAAAATGCTCTCAAAGTATGCAAGGTTTCACCAAAAGAAAAATTCTCTGGAGGGGAGGCAGAAGGAATGGATTCCTCTGCATCTAAATCCTCATAGGTTGATAAGGGTAGGTCCTGGTAATCAGAAAGGTCAGAGTCATCTGACTCCTGGTCTGTAGAATCAGAAGGAAACTCAATTCTTTGTCTTTTACCAGGGGAAGGCTGGCTTCCCCTAATTAGAGTAATAAGGTCTTCAGCCATTCTAAGCATTCGTTTTTGTGGCATGGCAGCTTGGGCATGCGCTTTGGTCGTCGGTTTTCTAGGTGTAGTGCAAATTCTGGGCCTGAGAAACTCAGTAGTTTTAGCTAAAAACGAAGTTGTCAGTTTAATATAAACATCGGTAGGTTGGAATACACCCTCAGAAACCAGTGCCTGCACAGCGGCTCCAGACCTATCCAAGGTAGAGACATCCGCAGGTTCCATAGTCGAAGAAGCATCTCGTGGCATACTGGACTCCGAATGGGTCTCAGCAGAGGCCTGCCAATCTGTAGAAGTGGGCATCAGGGGCTGCGAAGGCGCCTCACTGAGTACCGGCGGACTGGCAACTAGCTTAACGGAAGCATCTTCGGCAGTTTTGAACCTATGCGGTCTGTCTCTGTCTTTACATTTTTTCTGAAGATCGGTAAATGGATGGCTTATCAAAGCCATTTCGGAATATGGAGAATGAGAGCGAAAGAATTTAGTGACAAAAATAGCCCGACGACGAATGGTTCGGGTGTTAAACAAGGTACAAAACCAACAGCGAGGGATGTCATGGTCTGGGCCTAAACAGGTGACGTAGTAAGAATGAAAATCTCTGTGAGGTATTTGCTTTCCACAGGCAAGACAATTGTTAACTTTTTTCTGACATTGGTTAGAGCAAGATAAAAGGATCCCCAACTGGGTACTTAGCTTTAGAAGACTTCAGGTTTGAAACTCAAAAAACAAAAATTTCAGGAAGCGTTCGACCGGCACTTGCAAACTGCTTCGGGCTCCTCCACAGCAAGAAAGACTGAGGTAATGGCATCAGCTGCATATTTTATACCCCTGACGACCTGACATCATGGAAGAGAAGACAGCATCCAACGCAGACACCCCAAGACTCTGGTATTCGGGCCGACTGAGGGCTACCTGCAGGCAAGATAACCCAAGTTTGATAACTGCAACAGTAAAACAAGAAGAACATCTCCCCCTCCCTGTAAATTTAATGTCCATTTTTTTTACTAGGACTTCTTTCTACCCAAAAAAAAAAAATCTTACTAGCTTTCTAATATATATTTCGTTTTCTGCAGTTATATACAGGGTGGTACTGTTGGTTTGTTGTTGTTATTGTTTTTAGTTGTGAATTGTTTTTCCTTATCTTGCTGAAAATGTCTCAAAAACCTGATAAACCCTTAGAGGTTTAGAAAGTGTGAGGAGTGTGGCAAGAAAATGCCATTAAGTGAAGCACACACTTTCTGTGTGTATTGCTTGGGCCCTTTGCACTTGCAAGAATCTTGCAGCATTTGTCATGGCTTCAATCAATGTGTCATATTAGAGAGAAAGAATAAGCTAATGTTGAAGGGTTTATTGAAAAGCCCTTTTCCTGAAGCCATTTCAGGCCATGAGTCTGCAAAATCCTCCATCATCTTCTACAAAATTGGATAAACTAAAAAAAAGACTCCTCTGTGGCTCTGAAGGCATCACTGGAGTCTGCACAAAAGAAGGCAAAACTCTCTGCTCCATTAAGTACTTCGGAGCAGAAGAGAGTCAGATCTGAAAGTTCTTCTTGAGTGCTTAGTGCTTTCTGCTCTGACAACTCCTACTCCAACGCCGGTCCAAATCCGAGATCAGTCTCCCTCAACTGAACAAGTTTCTTCTAGGTTGCCGTCTTCATCACTGGCTAGATCTAGATCTCTGACCCTCTCTACCTGGTCTACAAGGAGCCTTTCAGATAAAGATGTTTATAGGGTAGTACAGAGCTTACTTAAGATACCAGCGCTGGCCAACTTGCTGTTGGATCTGAGCCTCATGGCTTCTGAGCAAAGTCCACCCCAGTAGCTTCTCTTCCTCCTCGGACCCAACCTTTGAGTTCGGAGCCGGGAGATTCTGATGTACAGATTGTGTCTGTGTCAAATCAGAGACCTGCATCATCTGCTCCTACATCTGCTCAGAGTTCCACTGCTTTGTCAGAGCAGGGGTCTCTAGGGGCCGTAGCTCTCTGGTTGGCCCCGAGGGTACTGATCCAACCACTTTTTCTTCAGATTGGGTCCTGCCTCTTGGACTGTTGGCTTGGATCCTACCTCAGCCTCAGACTTCTTGTCTTCGGGTCCAGAGGGCACTTTGGCAATGACTACTTTTTTGTCAGCAGCAGGGCATTCCTCAGATCAGGGATAGGGAGCCTTTGAGGCTATGAGGAGAGCTTTGACTGCTTCTCATTCTCAGACTCAGTCCTCTCAGAATGTTCCTTCCCCGTTCCCTGCTGGTGTCTTTGTCCTCTATTTTACCCCATGAACAGGGACAATGAGGCCCCAAGCCTCAGGATGTTCCTTAGGGAACCCCCTCCTATTCCAAAACTTCCCTAGATTACCCTCCTGAGGAAGTCCCTTGGAAGAGGACTTGTAAGAACAACCATCTGGACTCCCCGGATGAATCTGTCACTTCAGATACTGATCTTGAGGAAGCCAAAGCATCCCCATGGTCACCTCCTAAAGATGTCTCATTTGAAGACATCTTGGAAATGTTTAAACAGAGAGGTGGCTGGCAGCCCAGCTCCCCTTCAATGTAGGAATCAGTATACCTGAAGGCTTTTGGGTCCCGCCCTTCCAGCTCCTGGGTGACCCCTCCTTCCGATGAGCTTATTGACGATCTTTTGGAAGGCTTGGGAGACCCAAGATACCACAGATCCTATTCCTAGAAGGCCAGATAAATATATAACATCTCCATCTGACAAGACATTTCTATCAGAAGTAGTTGTGGATGCCATGGTCATGGCAGTGGCCAGCAGAAAGGAAATTTCTGAGACCAGTTCCTTTATCCACCCTCCTAATAAGGACTCTAGGATGATGGATAGATATGGGAAACAGGTCTTCTCTTTAGTGGGCTTTTCTCTTCACTTGCTGAATTACCTTCACACCTTACGAAACTTCAGAGGGATCTGAGGAGTTGACAGACACCCTACAAGGAGCTGTAGCTGATGAGGTCACAAAGTAGTCTCTCAGCTCACCACCCTAAACTCAGTTGTTAATTCCTCCATGAGACTGATTTCACATGCAGCAGATGGAGTGAGTAGAGCTGCAGGTTCAGCTATCTCTATTAGGAGGCAGGCCTGGATGCGACTTTGCAAGTTCATGGAGCCATTCAAGTCTTCCCTTGTGAATGCCCCCTTTGATAGAACATCTCTTTTTGGGCTGAAAGTGAAATAAATGCTCCCCAGGTGTGAACAAGAAGGCAAGACCTTGTCTGCCATAGGGGTCCATTTTTCTACTCCAATCAGACCCTATTCCAAAAGTCATAAAGGTAGTGGAAAGATGTAGTTTCGAAAATCTCAACAGTCTTTCCAAGACACACTTGGTAAAAGTTCCCCCAGAGCCAGAAGAGGGAACAATAATGGAAGATGCTGCCCTCGTGGTAGGGGAGGCCCACAAAACCAGGGCTCTAGAAACACCTTTTTTGACAAGCCCTTTCCGTGCTCCTAAATGGAAGCCTGACTTTTCACTTATGGAGGCAATTAGGGGTTGCCTCTCTCTGCACCCACAGGTCTGGCAAGAGAATACAAATGACAATTGGGTGAGCAAATAACATTCAGAGGTTATTTCATCCCCTTTGCCCATCCCCTTCACGAAACAAAAAAATCCCAGATATGTCACCCAATCAAAGGGATCAAGCGATCAAAGAAATTCAAAAGTTGCTGAACAAGAGAGTCATCCAAGAAGTCCCCACAGACCAACAAGGATTCAGAACTTACTCAAGATTCTTTTTAGTACCACTGAAAACAGGACTGGAGGCTCATTCTGGATCTCATCAACCTAAACAAGTCGATCAAAATAGCAAGTTTTGAATGATCACTTTACAGTGTATTCTTTCCTTTCTGGGAAAAGACAACTGGATGTGCTCAATAGATCTTCAGGATGCATACTACCATATAAAAATGGACAGACAGTCCAGAAGACATCTGTGCTTCCAGCTGGGAACCGGTCATTATTAATTTTGTGCCCTGCCCTTTGGTCTCACTACAGCTCCCAGAGTGTTCACCAAATGCATGGCAGTGGTTGCAGCTCACTTGAGGTATCTAGGATTCTGAGTGTTTCCAAACTTAGACGACTGGCTCCTAACCGCCACGATCAGGCATCAACTCATAAGGGCAAGAGAAACTACCTTACACCTTTGGAGGAAAACAAAGAACTCATAAAAGGATTGAGTCAATGCGATGAATAAAATATACAGTCCTTTTAATAGTGAAAAATGTGAGCACTTTCGCAGTGTAAGTACTGCTTCATCAGACATAACAAACCAACTGACACCACTGTTTAAACAATAAAGTGAAAGCATTGCATCCAGTGGAGTGTGTACTGTAAAATAAAGTGACAGGCACATATAAAAAACTTTAAAACCAAATACATTAAAATCTCATATAGCTATGAATAACCATAACAAAAACTACCTGTGCAGCTCCCTTTGTTTCAAAATTGCATAATTTCAAGCTCATGGCTATCAAACTAGAAATATGAAGTGGGAAATAAAACAGTAAACGTAAACTGATAACTGGACATTGGGAATCGGGGAAGAACACTGGAAAAGTAGATGTGCAGCAACTTATGCTCACTTAACGGAAAGAAAAGTTACAGATGTTCGATATAAATTACCTGGTAAATAGAAAAATAATGAAACTACTTAGTGTGACAGTTATGGATTTACGTAAAATGGGATGGATGTTACACCCTACAGCTATGGACAGATATATGGGATCACAGATGAAACTATCACATACATGTTTAACCACTTTAAGAATGTTTAAGGGGAAAAAGGAACCTCAATGCAAAATGCTGGACATGTAATTTGCCTAAGGCAGACAACACGCACATTTTTGATTATATTAATATAAAATATATTTGGGAAATGGTATGCAGCACATGGAATACAATATTTTGGGAAAAAAATGAAATGTCAAAGAATTCTTGCACATATATCATTGGAGATGATAAATGGGTCTGGAGTAACAGGAAGCACAGAGAGCGACTCCTTCACACGTGGTTGAATGGGGTATCCTACAGGTGGACAAAGACTGAATTCTTGAGTGTGATTTGCCCAAAGTTCAGCCAGCTGAGGACTGGAATCATTGCCGGCACAATTTGCCCTTTTGGGGGGTAATATCCTCCCTTCTTCAAGTCGGTTTGATGGTGGAGTTGATATATATATATATGTTTGGGTGTGTGGAGGGGCTTGCCCCACATCTGGGATGCTTGGGGTATTGCCTCTGCAAAAATACTTAGAAAACTTTCTTTTGTCTGTTTTTTCAAGGAATGTAATTTGGGGACTCCTATCCTCAGCAGACTGAACTTTATCCACTCACAGTAGAAACAGGTAAATACCAAGAAGCCAGTGGATAACAACACAGCAGTACATACAACGAAACTTCAATACTGATACGATGAAGTTAATGAGAAGAATCATGAAAACATACAAAGTGAATGGACAGAAACAGATGCTCTCACTAGACTGGCCTGTCATATTAAAATACTATAATATGGATTCAGACAAATCTAATATAAATAAGACTACACAGGATTTAACCATGAAATACTATAAATAAAATTATTTTTTAACGAAAATAAAAAAAATCTTGTCAAAATACTTAAATACATGTGAATAGTTATTAATATTACCTTGCTCTGACTATATTTTTGATTGTGATTCTTTCAGCATGCCAACTCTGACTTCCAGTCTATATAATGAATGCCTATATTGTGTTTTGTAACTTACTGTGTATATAATGTCATTTATCTATTGCCTTTATTCCCTCAAACCAACTATGGTATTCACTTTGTATATAATATATGTATAGATTGAAGTCTGTCTTTTGTCATTTACTTTGTATATTATGTCCATGTAACTGTTGTGTTTTCCCCACGCTGAGACTGTAATGGGTCCAAAGAAATCAGTGCTGTGCCCGGTTAACAACTTCAAAATAAATAAAAATACAGAAAGAAACAAATCATTGCAGAGACTCCAATTTATGAAATTAGCTTAAATATTTTAACAAAATTAACAAAAATGAAACGACAGATTAAATAAATGAAACATTTTCTTTATTAACACTTTCATCTACTTTAGCCATATTTAGATGTTTTTAGATAAAAATTTACAATCCAGACTGTTTAAATAACGTAAATAATCACACATTAAAATACCACCAAACCAAATAATCCATCAGTAATTCTGATTGTGAAATAATGTGCACAGCAGGGCTTAAAAGTTCTTAATTTTAAAATGATTTTAATACTAATATTCTCAATAAACCCATGAAGCTTTATCTACCTAAACAGCTCTTTCTTCGCCAGTATACTATCCAAGTCCCATCTCCGAGTCCTAAAAATACACTCGCTAAAACAAAAAACACAAGGCCAGATTCAATAACACCTAACTAAGTGTACAAGACATATATTCAAGAAAATCCCTACTACATTATTTTTTTTTGGTTTCTAGTCACTCAGAAAGATTACACTAAGTGTACATGTAGTCTACACTTTGTGGTGACATTTATAAATCCCTGTCAATATTTAAAGCTGCAAGAAAATCAGTTGGAAAAGAAGAAGTTATGTACTCACCATAACATTCCATTTGTGTTGTCCATTTTCATTTATCCTCGACATATGGGTTCCGTTCTGAGCTTTGGAACAGACTTGGTCGTTACAACAGCTCGGGAAAGCCAAAACTCTCAAGCTTAACCCTTACCCACAATGCTCCTCTCCTAGTTATCACAGATCGAGTTTGCTGAAAGACAGACATAATGAAAAACATTAAAAGCCTTCATAGAGACCACATCTGGAACCACATAACAACAACAATAAGTGATACATGTCCATTACCTGTTCCACTAAAAACATCAATGGCAGGGGGGCAGATGGGAGGGGAGTCGAGGATAAATGAAAATGGACAACACAGATGGAACATTATGGTGAGTACATAACGTCTTTATCTGATGTTGTCAATTTTTATTTTATCCTTGACATATGGGATAGAGTCCCTAGCTGCCTTTGACCTTGGCAGGACTCAAGGAAGGATATTCCTGAGCACCATAGAATCAAATGACATTCTTCCCTTGGAGATCAGATCCAGTTTGTAATGGTTAATAAAAGTATGAGAAGCCCAAGTTGCTGCTGAACAAATATTGTCCATAGAAGCTCTAGACTGAAAAACTGTTGAAGTTTTTGTAGAATATGCCTTTAAAAACCTAGGCAATTTAATTTTCTTTTTATTATAGATAAAAGGAATAGAATCCTTGAGCCATCTGGCTAGTGTCACTTTGCTCTCTGGCTGGCCAAGTGTTGTAGATGAAAATGACACAAATAGCTGGTTGGATTTTCTTAAATCCATAGTTCTGTGTTGATAGAAATGTATTTGTCGGTGAACTTCTAATAAATGTAAGCAGTATTCATCTTTGTTAGCAAAGTTGGAAAAAAAATACTGGTAAATTAAAAGTCTGATTAATCTTGGTCTCTGACACTACCTTAGGCAAAAAGGAAGGATTGGTTCTTAAAGAAACTCTGTCTTTGTAGAAAATTGGATAATGAGGTTTATATGATAAGGCATGTATTTCTGAAATCCTTCTGGCAGAATTATTGCCACTAAAATATAGTTTTCCAGGATAAAAAACTTCAGATCACATTCAGCTGATGGTTCAAATGGAGGTTGAATAATGGCTTGTAGCACTAAGTTGAGATCCTAAGGTGGGGTAGGATCTTTGTAAGGGGGTTTTAACAAACGTATTCCTTTTAAGAAGGCCTTGCAAAGCTTATGAGAAGCCAAACAGGATCCTTTAAAACCATTACGGAAATTAGAAACGGCAGCTAATTGAATTTTAAGGCAGACTGGGAAGCACCTGCTTTAAAAAGTGAAGATAAATATTCTAGGGCTTTATCAATAGGCACTGATTAAGGGTTAGTATTGTTATCACAAGCCCAAAAGGTAAACCTCCTACATTTATGGGTAGCTGGCTTATGAGAGGCTAAGTGTATATGATGAACCGGGGATGAGAGTGAGAGATGCCTGGCTATTAACAGAAATGGAGAAACCAAGCTGTCGGCATAAGGTTTACAATGTTTGGATGGATTAATCCCACTGGATGAGATAGAAGGTCTGGAGCTGGGTCCAGAATCCAAGGCTGTTGAATCAGATACGGCCAAAGAAAGGGGAACCATATCTGTCGAAGCCAATAAGGTGTAATGAGGATTACTTTGCTCTTTAACCTGACTGCTTTCTGTAGGAATTTTAGGATTAGAGGAATTGGGGGAAAGGCATACAGCAGTCCAGGGGGCCAAATGTCGAGAAGACCACCTCTCGGTGACTCCCCGGATGGGGGATCAAGGCAAAGTAGTTGCTGCACTTGTTGTTTAGGGAAGAGACAAATAGGTCACAGCAAGGCTGGCCTCATTGAGGGAAATTTCTTTCTGTCACCTTTGGACTTAGAGACCACTTGTGAGGCAGGAGAATACACCTGCTTAGCTTGTCCACTATCACAATGGAACTCCCTGGAATGTGCACTGCTATAAGAAAGTGGTTGGAAGAGATCGCCCGCTGCCACACTCAGACAGTTTGCTGACAAAGGAGATAAGATTTGGTTCCTCCCTGTTTGTTGATGTAGCAAATCAATGACATACTGTCTTGCTTGAATCGCAATTGTTCCTGAAGGAAGAGTAGTTGGAAAGGCTTACAACGCTAAAAGCACTACCCTTAGCTCCAGTACATTAATAAGTACATTGACCTCTGTGGGGTACCAAATGCCTTGGACAGTCTTGGCCTGATAATGTGCCCCACCCCATCTGGAAGGCATCTGTGGCCACCATGGTTGTGATGGAACAAAGGGACAGCCTAGAAGAATGTCTTCGGAATGCATCCACCAAGCTAAATGTTTTCTGCAAAGATTGATCAAAATCAGGTCCGAAATGGGTTGGTAAAACACTGACCATTGAAATGCTAGTAACTATTGTAATATCCTCATGTGATATCTTGCTAAGGGAACTAGACTTATAGCTGCAGCCATATAGCCCACTGCTTGAAGGACTAGACGAGCGATTACTTTTCTGTTGCTGATTAGTTTCTGTACCTGAACTCTGATTTTCTGTAATCATACAGGGGAAGCGAAGCTATGGAAGTTCAAATATTTAGAAGGCGTCCTATGGACTCTAAATTCTGAGTTGGGGACAATTTCGATTTTTCATAATTTACAGTTATTCCCACATAAGAGCAAATGTGAAGTATGTGGTCTCTTGCTTCTATTAACTGATGCCTGGTCAGAGTGGTAATGAGCCAGTCATCTAGATATGGAAACACTCGGAATCCCTGCAGTCTCAAGTGAGCTGCTACTACTGCCATACACTATCTGAACACCCTGGGGGCTGTGGTGAGACCAAAGAGCAGAACACAGAACTGAAAGTGATTGACTCCCAGCCAGAAATGGAGGAATCTTCTGGATCGTTTGTCCATTTTTATATGGTAATATGCATCCTGAAGCTCTACGGAGCATGCCCAATCATCTTTTTCCAAAAATGGAAGATTGGACTGTACTGTGACCATCCGGAATTTGGTTTAACAAACTGATTTGTGCAGTACACTTAGATCCAGAACTGGTCTCTAGTCCCCTGTCTTTTTTGGCACTAAAAAGAATCTTGAGCAAATTCCAGACTCTCTCTGGTCTTGTGGGACTCCTTGGATGACTCTCTTTTCCAGCAGTTTTTGGATTTGTAGAACTGCCTGTTCCTCTGACTGGGTGGAACATCAGGGATTTTCCTGCAAATGGGATGAGGAAGAGAAAAGGGAATTGTACAGCCTCTAGATATAATCCTCAACACCCAAGCATTTGATGTTATTTGTAGCCAAGCATTTCAGTGCAGGGATAAGTGTCCACTGACTGCCACCAGAGGAAGACAATTGGGCCTCCTTTCAAGAGCACTGGAAGGATTTACCATAGAAGGAATCCCTGTAACCCTGGTTTTGTGGGCCACCTCTACTGCACAGGTGGCGTCTTTCATTAAAGATCCCCCCTCTGCCCCTGGGGATCTACCTCCATGTGTGTCCTGAAAAGGCCCTTGGGACTTTTTCAACCACATTTTTCCACTGCTTCTCTGATTTCTTGAGAATGGTCACTGAGGAGTGGAAAAATGTACACCCACATCAGAAAGGGTCTTTCTATCTTTTTCACACCTGGATAAAGTGTCTCTAACTTTTGGCCAAACAGGAATGATCCATCAAAGGGTGCATTGATGAATGAAGACTTAAATGGTTCTGCAAAGACACATAGGTGCATCCAGGCATGTCTGCTAATGGCAATGCCTGAAACCGCTGCTCTGGTGGTCCCTTTGGCTGCTGAGCAATGAGCCTCATGAACGAATTTGACACAAACTCCAGGGTAGTAACCATGAAGCCACCTTTTCTTGGACATGCTCAGAAATGGTTCCTGCAAGGATATCCAATAACTCCTTGACTAGATTGCTTTGAAGTCTGGTAAAGTGAGCCAAGAAATTCAAAGACCTTAAGGCAAAGGTTGATGATGTATAGACCTGCTTCCCAAACCTGTCCATTGCCAAAGACTCTCTGTTAGGTGGATGGATAGAGGAGCTCTCTTTGGCCGGTTCCTTCTTTGTGGCTGCTGCCACGACCATGGCATCAACAGTTAACTGCTTGGCCCAGAACTGTTTATCTTCGAGGGGCGGACTGACAGAATTTTGTCAGGTGTCCTGGGGATAGGTTTGATAGTATCAGGGGCCTTCCACACCCACTGAGAGATTAAGAGAATGAGCTCATCATAGGGTGGAGTCACACAAGAGATAGAGGGTCGAGTGCCAAAAGCCTGCAGGTACACTGACTCCTGGGAAGAGGGATTTTGGGACTTCCAGTCACCCCTCTATTTCAATATTTCCAATATGTCTCCAAAGGAGAAATCATCAGGGGGAGACCTTGGGGATCCCTCCCCTTCATTGAAGTCAGTGTCTTTGGTGATAGATTCCTCTGGGGAATCCAAGTGCTTCCTCTTGCACATTTCCTTCTTAGGGAGCTCCTCAAAGGGGTAATCTGGGGTTGGTATCAGAAGAGTAAAGAACTGTTATCTGGGACTCCTGCAGTCTTGGCACTCGCTGACCCCCTGCAAGTGCAGGTTGAATATCCAGGCTTGATGAGGAAAAGGACACTGGTTCCTAAGTGTAAGGGGCTGGCTGACTGACTGACTGTGGCAGTCAGGGCTCTCTTCATGGCCTCAAAAGCTGGACCCCCCCCCCAAAGACAGAAGGGAGTCTGGAACCAAGAAAGACTGCTTCAGAACTGTGGGCACTCCTCATTCTGAAGAAACAGCTTCCGAGACTGAAGCTGGAGCCGAGCTGATATGTGACAAAGTTCTAAGATGCAGAAACAGCTCTGAAAAAAATAGGTGTCAACTCATACCCCCTGGAGCTGGCAGGACAGACTTGGCTCCGTGAGGCTTCTGAATCCAAAAGGACCAAACAGCTCTGAGCAAGAATTGATTCTGAAGACAGGGATATCTCCAGAACAGATACAGTCAGCACAGGGCAGCTCGGAGCTGAGAACTCTAATGCTTCAGATGAAATCAGAGGAAGAAAAAAATATTTTATTTATTTTACATTTGTTGACCGGGCTAGTCCAACTGGGTATATGTCCATTTTCAGCAGAGGCCCAGGGAGAAAAGCTTCAACCATAGACATAGAATGTACAGTACATTATTTGTATATTTGTTTTTATTCACCAACCTCTTCACATCATCTTCAGTTAAGCTCTTGGTGGAATGAATAGAAAGAGTGGAGGGCAATTTTTGCCTTTCCAGAAAAGGCAAAGGCAGCCTTCCTGCAAAGGGGTCGATGGAGAGTGAATATGAAGTTCTTGGAAGATCCATAATGGATGGCTTGTCAATTTGCTTACTCGGTGCCAATGTAGTCGATAATGAAAGAGATGTCTACGCCAAAGGTTTTGGTGTCAAATATTCCAGATGCTCCTGAACCAAAATGCTATGTGCTGAAGACTCTGCTCTGATAAACTCGGTTCCTTCAGTCCCTTCGGGACTGAAATTTTAGTAGAGGAGTCAGTCTGTTTCAAGGGTTCTAAAGGAACTGAAGACTTAGCCCTTTCCAGGGACGGTACCAATGGAATGGAATGCACCAATAGGCTTCTTTTTCAGATTCTCCAAAGATTTGGAAGAAGAAGAAGATGTGGAAGAAGCAGAAGACACATCAGTCTTACTCTTGGCTTTGTCAGCACCAGATAAGGCCTCACTGATGGCTGAAGGAAGCATCACCTTCAAGATGAATTTGTTATGTCTTTCCACTAGTGCCCTGTGACTAAAACTGTGACATATAGAGCAGTCTTCTTGAAGGTGAACAGACCCTAGGCAATAAACACACAGTGAATGAGCGTCTGACAGGAATTTTGTGCCTGCATTTCTGGCACATTTTGAATCCAGAAACTTTAGGTTTAACAGCCATAATGAAAATTTCAAAGTCTGTAAATAATTGGAGTCAAAAGGCAAGCTATACAAACCACACACACACACACACACACACACACACACACACACACACACACACACACACACACACACACACACACATGCACACACACGCACACACACAGACACACACACACACACACACACACACACACACACACACACACACACACACACACACACACACACACACACACACAGTAGAAAAGCTTCAGAAACAGTAACACTCACTGAAGAAAGTTTTTTTTTTAAATAGGAGAAAGCAGTAGAAAGAAAAAACATCAACAATGACAGTTAAGAATACACAGAGCTGTATGTAAGAAAGAAAAACTATTAACAATGATAGTTCAGAATACACCGAAGTGTACCAAAAGAGAAGGAGAGAACAAATCTAAAAGGGTTAGAAAGAAGTAGGTAGGTTAACAACTAATAGGTGAAGAAGAAAAACAGTGGAAAACTCAAATTTTGAAATATAACAAAAAAGCAAAACTTAGCTCGAGAGCAATGGCGAACGCATCTGTCAAGAAGAGTTGCAAACAAGATCTAAGGTAACTAGGTGAGGAGCATTGTGGGTAAGGGTTAAGCTTGAGAGTTCTTGGCTTTTGCAAGCTGTAGTAATGGCTGAGTCAGTTCTGAAGCTCAGAACTGAACCCATATGTCAAGGATAAAATGAAAATTGACAACATCAGATCTAAAATTAGAAGGAAGAAGGTGTGACTTATGTCTGTATTGTCTGTTCATTCAGAACGGTGTACACTTAGCATAAGCGTTGCTGAATCCCAGGGCCACACTTTTTTGAACTGACTGCATATTAAAGAAGGTTTATACAGGAGGTTATTAGCATTTGTAGTACATAATACATTATTTTCATCCATCCTCTGCAACACCTTACATGGTTTTATATAGAGGCTGTCAACAGAGGTGTAAGTAGCAAAATAAATTACTCCTGACCTTCAAATAAGTAAATAACATTTTGAGACAAAGGCACTGCGCAGTAAGCCCAGTATTCACAAACTACACCTAAAAGACTTGCAAAGACTACACAAATGATTCATTGTATAAACAACAAAAGAAAAATATAAAAGTAAAAAATGTAATAAAGCAGCAGTTTTACTCACCTGCACCTCAGTAAGAAGAACTTCAAAGGCATAACAAAGTAAAAAATAGAGGAGTTTATAAACTGCAAACATTACAATTTAACAATTCATTAAATAAACAAATCAAAACTTTCCAATTAAAATGAATGTTTAGACCTCTAGGACTCAGGTCTGAAATTTCATTATTAGTAAATTTATTTATTTGGGCGGCCACGGTGGTGCAGTGGTTAGCATTGCTGCCTCACAGCAAGAGGTTCTCCGGTTCGATCCTCGGCTGGGGTGCCTTCTGTGCGGAGTCTGCATGTCCTCCCTGTGGTCGCGTGGGTTTCCTCCGGGTGCTCCGGTTTCCTCCCACATCCCAAAGACATGCTGCAGGTGGATTGGACACTCTAAATTGGCCCTAGGTGTGCGTGTGAGTGTGCCTTCTGTGGAAGGTTGGGCGCCGGGCTGGCACCTCGACACCGTAAAACTCCACTGCCATTCAATGTGCGGACAAGGTGATCCGCTGTGGCGACCCCTAACCGGGAAAAGCCGAAAGAAGAAGAAGAAGTAAATTTATTTATTTACTGACATTTGTTGACAGGGTAAGTCCACTTGGTCAGAAACCCATTTTCAGTGGCGGTCTGGGGAGAAAAGCTCCACTTACAAAAAATGTATACATAAGATGCATTTTAGAATGAAAGAGAAAAAAAACATTTACAAAGATTTTTAGAAAACGTACAATTCTTGTGACTCGTGTTCATAAAAAACGCAGAGAAAATTATTATAATCAAGTAAGTAATAACATATAATGTAAAGAACAAAGAAATTTGTAGTAGTCCATTCCCTTATTTTACAAAGATTTTTAGAATAGGTACAATTCTTATGACATGTATTCGTAACAAATGCAAAGAAAAATATTATAACCAAGTAATAGCATATAACGTAAAAACAAAGAAATTTGTAGTTGTCTATTCCCTTATGGATTCTAATCTAACAATTATGGTAGGAGACAATTAAGTGACAGAAGAAACAGTAAGGTGGGCAATTGGATAGATTATTTGTTAGAAAGTCAAGTGAAAGTAACACGGGCCAAAGTAGTAGTAGTTAAGGTGGAAAGTAAAGCTTACATTCTTTCTAAAAATCCCTTTAACTTCATACTCATTACATTCATTAACTTGCTATAAAACAGTTGTTCCTTAACCATCACTATACCCGCCATAAAAGTTGTTAAAATAAACAGCGACAGGACTATAATTAAAACTGACATTAACATCCTTAAGATGTTCCTAAATTATTGTTATATATTTCCTTTGGTTTCACCTATATAAACCAAATCACAGTAATATCTCATAGGGATATTCAATAAAGCTCATACAATAATTTTTACCATGTGCGCATCATGGAGCAATGTGCACATGGCCAACAAAAGTTTTAGATTCAGTAAACTCCACGTAGAGGCGTGTACTCACGCACAAATACTAAAACTTTCGTGGCATGCAAATTACAGCACAGTAGCTGAAATGTATGCTAATGAAGCAAATCAACACTGTGGAGCGATTCAACAACCAGTAAAGCAACCATGTAGACTCCGTGTTTGTGTTGGCTGTGTATTCCAAAACTTTCCAAATTCAGCCACGGAAATGAGTCTACATGGAAATATAAGCAAGCAAAAGCTCTTACATTTGTACAGAACTGCCCTTAAGATGTACCACCACACATATTCTGACCTAATTACACAGGGTAGATGCTACAAAATCCATGTAACAATCACAATAATGTCATTTTAAGTGCAATGACATAAATGCAGTTTCGCTCCTCCACCCCCAAATGAAGAATATACTTGTAAGCAATGCAGGCTGCTAAAATGTGTAAACCTCCATGAAACAGCATATTATACTGTAATCTAAGCTTATACAGGATATAGCTGATGGATTACAGTACTCCTCTGTTACAGCATTGCGTTCCCATGTATTTTCCCGCCCTACATGGTTACTAACTGTTGATTCCCGGCTGTCGGCATGATGAAGTAAATGAGGTCAAAACTCATTAGAATTGTTGAATCATAAAAATGAGTAGCCGTGTAGGGATGTTCACTTCATGTAGGCACTTCCACAGTGTTCGTGTTGAATGCATGGCAACAGTGAATGCTGACATCGGGGGGGGGGGGTGTCAGGTTATACTTGCAGAAGTGAACATGTAGTGCTGTGAAGGGTAAAAGTGCATGTAAGAAATGCACAATTCCTGAGTTTTGTGTCATCCTCATTATTTGTTTGCTAAAATGAGTGGTCTCTGTTTTACCTTTTTTTTTTCACTTTTGCCATTGTTTGTACGATTTGGCGCTTAGCGCAACCACGAGAAATAGAAGAATGAATGGCAGGTTTCTCTGTGTTGTTATGTAACTATTCCTGTGGCAGCACATGTATGTGTTAAGGCTGTACTACAGATGGTTCTGGGTTCGACTCCAGGGTGTGCAACCTTTCCTTCACTTTTTATGTTCCATGCTTGCAGGATATCCCCCAGGACGGAGGAAATATCAATTTTGCCTATGCTTACCTTATTTATGTGAAGGTGCGTGGATGTGCGCAAAGGTGCACATAATGCACTAATGAGCAAGTAACAGGTGTGTTTAATAAATGCAAGTTATAGCATAAATGGGAATTGCATGTTAATCAACCAATCCAACACAGTGGAGCTATTCAACAATGTATAAAGAATCCATGTAGCTTACATCCTGTTTTTTCCTTTATCCTTTAATACCACTGGAGTGGTGACAAGGAAATTTTAACTGACACAACGCTAGGGGCTGCTGCAGCTATTGTAAATCTGCATATGCTAGAGGCTGAAGCCAATGTTGTTGGTGCTGCTGACAATAGGTCTAGGGCTGAGAAGAAGAAGAAGAAGAGTGTTCAGGCCCAGGGTATCTTTCCAGGTGCTACATGAGCTGGAAATTGTACAGCACTACAGGGTGGACAAGGACACATTAGAAGAACTCTGTGAGTTCTGCCACCCACAACACAGAGCCATTGCCAACCAAGGGAAACCTATCCGAGTGGAAACTAAGGAATGAGTATCTTGTAGAATATTAGCTATGGGTACCTTTCAAAGACCAACCAAGTCTTGTCTGACACACTCCTGAAAAAACGTTTGGCTAAGCTTATCTTGTTTGCAGGATGCAATTGTGGAAACACGAAAACCAGATTTCCTAGAAAGCAGAGACCCAAAAATAGAAAATGGATACATTCAATTAATGCTCTTAGCCATTGAGAAAAGCCAGCCTGGAGTACAGATGGGACTGGTGTATAATAGCAACCAATAGCAATGTGCCTCGTGTTTGCACACTGCTTCACCTCTAGCAAACAGGCCTATCTCATATGCATGTACACTTTGTTAACTAGCAAGCAAATGCAAGGCTCGTTGTACTATGAACTTGTACATATGATATTTTATCACTGCTGTTTACTGTCCAGTTCCTTTGAATGACATAAAACTATATGTGAAAATTTTGCAAACTAAGGGCACAACATAACTATCTGTCATATATTTGCAACACATCCATTTGTTTCCCCCCTAACCACCACAAACAAGCACTACAACCCTGGAGTCTCAATACATTTTCCACAAATATATCAACTGCAATACAAAGTGTTACACATAATGGTGTGTGCTCACTCATGGAAATGGCCACTTGGTGGTGCTCGCAGCCTTGCTTTGCAAAACTCAAACAGCCAAGTATGCTCAGTAAGAGCACTTGTGTTGTTACAAAGCTAGGCTTCCAAGCAGCCTATTTCTATTAGGCTACTAGCCTCAGAAGACACTGTGAAGCAATGTACCAATGCAGGCCTCCTAAACTCTGGTTCTCCCACATGGCTTCCCAATGTCATCTACTATAGGTTCACCTGCAGTCCTGTTAAAATCAGACTTGTGCCATGGCATGTGTATAAAGTACTGTGTTTTGTTGTCTGCATCCTTAGACAGGTGGGGGCTCTATTCTCATTGCAGTGAACTGGGTGTGTGTGTCTACACAGAAGAGCAGAAGCACATATCCCACAGTTACCTCTAAAAAGTCATGGTTTACCAGTTTGCACAAGCCTACAGATCCATCTCATGCAGGCCTCCCAACCTCTTGTCTCCCACATGGCATGTTGATGTCATCTACTATAAGTTCACGTGCAGTCCTGTTAAAATCAGACTTGTGTTGTTGTGGTGCAATAAGTACTGTGTTTTGTAGTCTGTGTCCTTAAGATAGATAGGGTTTCTACTCTCACTGCAGTCAACTGGATGTGTGTTTGTGTTTACACAGATGAGCAGAAGTGTCTCTCCCACAGTTACCTCTCCAATGGTGTGCCTTGCCAGTTTGTTGACACTTGCACAAGCCTACACATCCATTTCATGCAGGCCTCCCAACCTCTTGTCTTCCACATGGCCTGCTGTCATCTACTATAAGTTCACCTGCAGTCCTGTTAAAATCAGACTTCATTTGTGGCCTGTGAAGTAAGTACTGTGTTCTGTAATCTCTGTCCTTAGGTAGGGGTTCTATTCTCACTGCAGTAAACTGGATGTGTGTCTGTCTACACAAGAGCAGAAGTGTGTATCCCACAGTTACCTCTCCATGGCATGGCTTGCCAGTTTTTTGAGAACTGCACAAGCCTACACATCCATTTCATGCAGGCCTCCCAACCTAGTCTCCCACATGGCATTTTGATGTTATCTACTATAAGTTCACCTGCAGTCCTGACAAAATCAGACTTGTGCCGTGGCGAGTACTTTAAGTACTGTGTGAACTTAGGTAGTGGTTGTATTCTCACTGCAATCACATGGGGGTTGGTTGGTTTGTGTGTGTGTGTGTGTGTGTGTGTGTGTGTGTGTGTGTGTGTGTGTGTGTGTGTGTGTGTGTGTGTGTGTGTGTCTGTGAGCTGTTGCTAGACTTTACAATGAGCCTTTTACAACAGCCTGTGGGACACTTATCTTGTCCTCAACAGACACAGCTGATGTCATCATCTATAAAGTGTCTGATACACTCCAAGTTGGACTTGAGCTGTGGGGCTTGCATTAAGTATTGTGTTCTGTAATGTGTGTACTTAGGTATGGGTTCTATTTTCACTGTAGTCAAATTTGTGTGTGGGTTGGTTTGTGTGTGTGTGTGTGTGTGTGTGTGTGTGTGTGTGTGTGTGTGTGAGAGAGAGAGAGAGAGCTGTTGCTGGACTTTACAGTCAGCCTTTTACAGCAGCCTGTGGAACACTGTTATCTTGTCCTCAACAGACACTGCTGCTCTCATCTATGAAGTGTTGTCTGACACACTCCAAGTCGGACTTGAGCCATGGTGCTTGCGTTAAATACTGTATTCCGTTGTGTGTGTACTTAGGTAGGGGTTATATTCAACTGAAGTTAAATGGGTGTGGGTGTGTGTGTGAGTTATTGCTGGACTTCACAGTGAGCCTTTTACACTAGCCTGCGAGACACTGTTATCCTGTCCTGGGCAGACACACATCTGTCATTACTAGGTTATACAGTAAGCAAAAGAAGATGTTGTCTACAAATACAAAAGTGAGAACCCAGAATTAGAAGACCACCCTCCACAGCCTAAACAAACAAATAAGGCAACTTCTGCAGTCGCTAACCCCAACCCTTATTTTCTCTTATGTTTTTTTCCACCTGCCCACACTCCACTGGCTATGGCAGCAAGGTCCACCATGTCTGACTCGCAACCTGGTATCACCCGATCTGCTGCCACTGCGCTACCTGGCCTCGCAGATACTTCTGCCCTGGAGGACAGTCTGTGGTTCCCAAGAAGTGGCAGAGGGAGTGATTTTATCACCCAAGAAGAACTGCCCAGGATGGTGTATAGGACTGTGTGCTACACTGCTGGTGCACACCTAAGCCTGCTGAAGACACTCCTCTCATTGTTGTATTAAATAACATAAGGAGACGGAGAAGTCAGACACTGCAACCATCGGTGCAATGAGGTGACAGTGATGAAGCCACTGGGTGAGGACTCGATTCTCACTATCACTCAACTTGATGTCCATGGGTTTACGATATCCCACCCTCACCTCAACCATAGTGTTCACCTACCTCATGTGTCCTTCACCATCTGTCTCTTGTCTTGTTCATCATGTCTGTCTGCAACTGCTTCCTCACCTGCCCAAAATACCCCATTCAGACATTCCTACAGCCCTTTAACTCCCCTCTCTCAAAAAAAAAAGGGGCACCTGTCCCACAAAAAATATGTTCCCATACAAAGCTCTCCATTTCACACACATCTTCATGACGCATGATTCTGTCCAATTCTCCATACAACAGATTGTGTTGTGGTCACTCCTCTCTCTGGAGGAGACAGTCCAAATTCAGCCAAATTTGTATGTTTTATTCTGGAAAAAATGGATAGTTATGCTTCTTTCCTACAACCTTCCTGCACATTCCAGCACTGTTTTGACTTTCTGCATTCCTCTGCTTGCTCCCCATTTCATCAGTTTCCTGTCTTCCCCATTTCTTTTCTTTAAAGAATTATTGCAGGATGGCGCGCATCGCACATTAGAGTGCGGTTACATCAAAACCAGTTCTAAGTATTATATAGTTGGATTGGAGACCACTACCATATAGCCATATTTTAGACATTCCATAACTATCACACTTCAGAATTTGGACTGATATGTAAATTATTCAACACTGTTAACATACACCTGAATTTGATCCAAGTACCACATGAATAAAAAAAACATGTATCACTGCATTAACAGGTGGAGCTACAGCCTCAGTTGATTAGCAGGTGTATTTTACAGACTGTATAGCAAATGACAGACTTCAATGCTGCTGTATACACCAGCAAGTTAAATGAATCTCTGGATGCAGGACTTAATGCACTCAGTGCAGAGATGAGTTCTGTTTTGGGGCAAATGGTTTAGCTATAGGTAATACATCAAAGTATTTTGTTAGTAGCATTGCCTATTGATGCTGTGCGCACTACTGCTGAACAAAACTAAATCAGTATCATGCAATAATGCTTTATAAAACATTACAGTGGATCACGCAATGCTGCTTCATAGAAATTTAATGAAGAAGATACAAAATTAGTGACATGGAGAGCAAGCATGGGGATGTACACAGGGAAAACTTTTCTAAACTGTGTCACTTACTATTGAATGTATTAAATGCATCTGCTATCTAACTGACTCTGTGGCAGCAAGTGTTAATGCACTGTTGTTGGAGGCAGATGGTGCTGGGTTCAAATACAGGTAGAAGTAATACTTTTACAAGTGTGTATGATACTTTAAATATATATACTTACATTACTGCCGTTTACCGTTGCTGCATGATGGTGTGCACAGCTCACATCATGCAATAATTCTTTACAGCAAAGAAATGGGGAAGGTAGGAAAGTGGTGAAATGGGGAGCAAGCAGGGGAATGCACAAAGCGAAAACAAAGCAGGAATGTGCAGGAAGGATGTACGAAAGAAGCATAGCTATCCATTTCTTCCAGAATAAAACATACAAATTTGGCTGAATTTGAACTGTTGCCTCAGACAGAGGGGTGATCACAACACAATCTGTTATACAGAGAATTGTATAGAGAATTTGAAAGAATCATGTGTGTCATGAACACATGCGAAATAGAGAGCTATGTAAGGGATGATTTTTTCTTTTTTCAGGACAGGTGCGCTTTTTTTTTTTTTTTTTTGAGAGAGAGAGAGAGAGAGAGAGAGAGAGGAATGTTGGGGAAGGGCTGTCAGAATGCACAGGTGAGGTAAGTTGGGCAGGTGAGGAAGCAATTGCAGACAGTGCCTGACATCTGCGCCTCCTACAGGTGCTCTGCATTAGGATGGAGAGCAGGCACTCCATCTGGCATAGGAGAGTGCCAACAGGGCTGCGCACAATCCCTGGCAGTTCGTCTCAGGTGATAAACTCACCCCCTCTGCCAATGCCTATCCTCTGGGGGAGAACTACCTGAGGGGCTGGGTAGTGCAGAGGGGCTATCAGGTACTGCACCAAATGTGCTGGGCAGTGGTGCTGTAACCAGAAGACTGGGGATAGGTGGATCTTGTGGGACAGTCCTACCCCACTGTGTTGTGTGTGTGGGGGTCTATATTAGATAATCGAACGTTTGAAGGTTCGACTGCCATATGGTCAGCACCATTTGATCGAACTTTCAAAAGTTCGAATATCTAATAAAAAAAACAAACTACACAAAACACCTAGCTGAACATTTTAAGCAGGGAGGCAAGCCCCCATGCACCCTCCACACCCCCTGCTCTTTAAATATACCAACTCCAAGATCAAACTACAGTGCAGAAAAGGGAAATCTTCCCATTCCAAGCTGTACGGAGATCTTAGTTACAATGTTCGAACATTCAAAAATCCAATCATATGGTGTCGGCCATATGACACCCGAAATTTTGAATGTTCAAACATTCAATATAGACCCGTTGTGGGAAAAACAAAAAATAAAAAAGTAAACACAGAAAAAAGAAGCCCCTCCCCAAAAAATAAAAATAATATACACAAAAGAGAGAGAAAAGGGTTGGGGTGAGATAAAAAAGGGAGAACATTAGTAACTTCATATGTGACACATAAAGCACTGATACAATTTGACTCTATTCTGTTACCATTACTTTTAACACTACAAACTCCTAACAGGTTTCTTCCTTACTTTTAAGCCTTCCCAGTTTACAGTAGAAGCACACTATAGTACAAACTGTATCTACTAATCCTTGATGTGTGCATATACTGCACGTGTGTTCCAATTATACTGATTACAGATTATAGAAAGTCATTTGTGACACTGGTATAGAGGTATGAAGCTGCATTCCAATAATGATGAAAACCTAAACAGAATTGTAAATTTAGGAAGTGTGGTTTTTGAACCCATGACTATGCTAAAATACTATACTGTTCTTCTGTCCTACAGACCACTGCATACATACTTTTCCTTTTACAGTTTAGAGATGCATGCCCATTGTTATTTGAGAATATGGAACCAATGCTTTGTGCTACAGACTAAGGTATGCATAGTTTCTTTTACAGTTGGGATATGCATGCTCAGTTTGATACAACTCTATTAAATACCAACTAAGTGGTCCTTAACTTAAAATGCTACAAAATTACTTTGCAAATTGTTATTATTATTAAAATACTATTTAGAAAATCTGCGGTGGTGCAGCGGTAGCGTTGTTGCCTCACAGCAAGAGGTTCTCCCGTTCGATTCTCGGCTAGAGTGCAGGGAGTGCCTTCTGTGTGGAGTCTGCATGTCCTCCCCGCGGTTTGGTGGGCATTTGAAAGACATGCGTAAATGGGCGTGCCTTCATTGAAGGTTGAACGTCGAGCTGGCACCTCAGTGTTCATGAAAATCTCCTGCCAATGATTAGCGGACCGGAGTTCCGCTGTAGCGACCCCTAACCGGGAAAAGCCGAAAGACAGTATTAGAATACTATTTAGGCAGTATTGTTCTGATGCATACATACTATCTTTACTAGATGCGCAGCATGGGACTGAACATTTGAGACTCTCTTCTCAGCAGCTGTGGAAAAACAGAACAGAACAGAAAATACCATTCTTGACTATATTCAGTTTTTAACTCTTACAATTTTACTCACTGAAATTGATACTTACATATCTGTGGGGTGTCCCCTGCCTGACATCCCCAATCCAAAGGTCAAAGGTATCCCACTTTCTCCTCTGGAGGTCATCAAAATGATGGATTGCTCATCTGTGTGGGGATACATGTTGCACTGGTTAAGTCCCTGGCAGCACTGTTCCACAATTCATATTTATATTCTGAGCCGGAATAGTCCCGCAGCAGCAATCTGGGCCCATGTTCCCTAACTAGGAGTCCAATAAAAATCTTGGACTCCTGGACACCCCAACATTGCACCCGAAAACGCACACCCTCTCCAGCAGCTCCCAGACATGCCTACCATATTTCAAGCTCAATGCCTAATGAGCATTTCCTACCAATTACAGCTTATATGGTGCTGGTTCCCACCTGCTGCATGTCTTGCACTTACTGAGAGTCTGCACATTTTGTATTTATAACCTTTAAAAACATTGTGCATCGTTTACCATCACTCAAACATGGTAGGCGATGTTGTGCAATGCCAGACACTATGTCTTTGCAATAGTAAGCGATGTGCAACAGTGGAGAAATAAAAGTTGTGTAAAATCTTACCATAACCATAGATGTTCTTCTCTTCACTGCTGTAGTATTCTTCACTTGAGGGATATCCCTATCAGATGGCACCCCGTCGTCAGCCAGTATACAAAAGCATTTCACTACTGTAGGGTAGGTGGTATGTCTGGCATAGACTGCAATTGTACGTAGGCCATAAAAGGCACATGCACACATACCTTCCTCAGAACAGAATGCCTCAGGAGGAAAGGCAGACTAAGGATTATGTGGCATATACATCCAGGAAAGATAAGAGACCAGTGGGGAAGGTGGGAGGGATAGAATACTGCAGTAGTGAAGGACATCTATGGTTATGGTAAGATTTTACACAACTTTTCTAAACCCTTCTATTCACTTGCTGCACTATTCTTTACTTGAGGGACAATGCCAAAGCTCAAGAGGGAAGGCAGGAGTAAAGGAACTCTCAATGAAGCCATGAAGAATGGCTCTGGCAAAACCAGATCTGGAGACAGAATCCAGTTTGTATTGCTTGGTAAAGGTATGAATGGCAGATCAGGTGGCTCCTTCAAGAATGGCACTGTTATCCAGTCCTTTGAAGAATGTTATGGAAGAAGCCATGGCTCTGGTAGAGTGGGGGCCTTTACAGGGGAGGAAAGAGTGCTTCCATGGTTAGTACTGCAAAAGGAGATGGTTTTAGAGATCCAAGAGGAAGCAGGGAGACCCAGTGACTTAGGATGGAAATTAATGAAGAGCTTGTCAGATTTCCTAAAGGGTTTAGTCTTGTCCAGCTAGATCCTCAGCTGTCTGTGAACATCCAAGGAATGTAGGATCCTCTCACTGTGGTTTTGTGGGGTGGGAAGAAAGTGGGGAGTTGGATGGATTGATTGAGAGAGAGAGTTAACCACGTTTGGCATAAAAGATGGGTTAGTCCTCAGAGACACCCTGTTCTTAGGGAAGACTAGAAAGGGGGGAACAGCCATGAGGGCTTGGAGTTCTGAGACCCTTCTAGCTGAAGTCAAGGCATCCAGCAAGACTGTTTTCCAAGAGCAATGCTAGAAGGAAGGGGTTGCTGCTGGTTCAAAGTTGGGCAGATTTAATTTCTCTAGTACAGAGTTGAGGTCCCAAGGAGGAGGGATGGGTTTCCTGGGAGGTCTAATGTGAAGGACACCTTTGAGGAACTGCTTCACCTCTAACCTGGAGTCAAAAGGGGGAGATAAGGGCAGATATGCCTGACATTGGCTTTGACTGATGGATAAGCCAAGCCAGCAGTGAGCAACTCACACAAGTAGGATATGCCCACGGGAATTTCTATGGTTAATGGTTACTGATCCTCAGATTGGCACCATAATGAAAATCTTTTCCATATGTAAACAAAACATTTTCTAGTGTTAGGTTTTTTGACCTCCTGCAGAACCCTGAGCATGTCTTCAGAAAAAAGGAGTCTTAAAGGAATTAGAATCCTATTACCCACAACGTCAACTGAAGAGTTGATAGGTAAGGGTGAACAAGGGATCCTCTGTTCTGTGTGAGAAGGTCCACTCTGTGGGGAAACTTGGTGTGATGGCCCTGGGCTAACTAAAGGAGAAGGGGAAACTAGTGCTGTCTTGGTCCAAAGGTTGTCACCAGCAAAATTTTTGCTTGGTCCTGCCTGATTTTGAGAAGGACTTTTGATATTACAAGAAGGGGAGAGACTGCATAGAGAAGCATAGTCCACTTTCCAAGTCAGAGAAAGTACAGTTGTGTACACCTACCATAAATGTAGATGTTCGAGTGTCTTCACTGTTGCAGTCATGACTGTAGGGTTCTCCCCTGCTGGCAGGCAGTCCTCGGTCGGCCAGAATCCCAAAGTCTGGGTCTGGCGTCGGTTGTTCAACTCTGCTCCCTGACGTCAGAGCGCCAGGAGTATAAAGCTGACAACTGACGCCATCTTCTCCAGTTTTTCTTGCCCCAGATGTCAGGAGTCCCAAAATGAAAATGGTCCCAAAACCTTTGCAAATACACCTCAGAAGAATGGTGAAAAAAGGAACCACACAAAAGTAAAAATAAGAGGGGACAGGAGGGAGGGAAACCCAGACTGCAACAGTGAGGACACTCGAACATCTACATTTATGGTAGGTGTACACAACTGTACTATGTTCATCGTGTTTCACTGTTGCAGTCAGGACTGTAGGGTAGAATCCCAAAGCTGAAAGAAAGGGAGGTGGTCAAAAAGAAGAAGGGGCGGCTAAAAGGCCCTGCAAGACTGCAGAGGCAAAGCCTGCCCTAGACTTAGAGTAAAGAGGCAAATTGTAGTGCTTAGAGAAAGTATGCACTGAACTCCCAAGTTGCAGTTTCCAAAATGTCCTTGGTAGGAACTCCCCTGAGGAAGGCTGCAGAAGTGGCAGCAGCTCTGGTGGAATGAGTCCGTATGGTCCCTGGGATTTGCTTTCCATGGTGTGAATAACAAAATGCTTTCCATGGTGTGAATAACAAAATCTGATTCCATGAGCAACCCACTTAGAAATGGCTTTACCTTGGGAACTTGAAGTATAAGAAACAAACAATTGTTCTGATTTTCTGATGTCCTTGGTTCTGTTCAGGTAAAAACGTAGCTGTCGATGTACATCCAAGGAATGTAAGATCCTTTCCCCTTTATTTTGAGGAGTGGGGAAAAAGGTTGGCAAGTGGATAGTTTGATTTAAAGCCACTTTGGAACCCACCTTAGGCATAAAGGTTGGATTAGTCCTCAAAGATACCCTGTCTTGATGAAAAATAATATAAGGTTCCGCCGCCATAAGAGCTTGTAACTCTGAAACTCTCCTGGCAGAGGTTAGTGCCAACAGGATAGCTGTCTTCCAAGATAAAAACTTGATGTCAGCAGAAGCGGCAGGCTCAAAAGGAGGCAAGGTTAGTTTTTCCAAAATATAATTGAGATCCCAAGCAGGAATAGGAGGAGATCTAGGAGGTCTTAAGTTCTTAGCTCCTCTGAGGAACTGTCTCATGAGCTGGTGGGAAAAGATAAGAGGGTCTGTATTATAATGAGCAGAAATAGCAGAAGCATGGATCTTAATGGAAGAGAAAGAGAGACCCTTACGTAAGAGATCCGTCAAGTAAAGTAGAATTAAAGTAATGTTAGGAAGAAGAGGATCAGAATCCTGAGCCTGCATCCAGGAACAAAATCTTTTCCATTTTCCTGCATAAGATTTCCTAGTGCTAGGACGTCTAGCTTCCAAAATGACATCCAGAACCTGCTTGGGTAGGAAGAAGAAATCAAAGGCCCTGGATTAACCAGGCTGCCAGGCTGAGAGTTCTGACATGAGAGTGTAGAACCTGACCCTGATGTTGGGACAGAAGGTTCGGAGACTGAGGTAAAATCCAAGGGGGCTCCAGGCATAGGTTTATTAGAGTTGGATACCAAAACTCCCGAGGCCAATTCAGAGCCAACAAGATTATCATCTTGGGTTTGTCCTGTTTTATCTTCAATAAAACTCGTGGAAGAAGAGGTAGAGGCAGAAAGGCATATCCCGTGAGGTTCCTCCAACTGAATGACAGGGCATCCACTTTCCAAGCCTCTCTGTGGAATGTCCTGGTGCAAAAAATCTGCAGCTGATGATTTAGATGGGATGCAAAGAGATCTATGTGAGGACATCCCCATACTGCTGTTATCATCCTGAATATTTTGGTGTCCAGCATCCACTCGTGTGGATCCGAAAGATTTCTGCTCAAACTGTCTGCCAGTAAGTTTTGTTTTCCTGGTAGAAACTGAGCTTGAAGATCCAGATTGCAAGTTAGAGCTGTGTTCCATAAATCCATGGCTAGTCTGCAAAAGGGGTAGGAATGAGATCCCCCTTGCATGTTCATGTACCACATAACTGTGGTGTTGTCTGTCCGTATTAGTAGTTGTCCTGGCTGTATGAGATTCCTGAAGGCCAATAGAGCTTTCTGAACGGCTAACATTTCCTTTAAGTTGATATGCAGGTGCTTCTGGATCCTTTGTCCAAAGGCCCTGCAGACAATTGCCCTGAAAATGGGCTCCCCAAGCATAATCTGAGGCGTCCGTGGTTAGAATCTGAGAGGCAGGAGGTAGACGGAAGGGCTTCCCTTTGTTTAGGGCACATGCCCTGGACCACCAAAGAAATTCCTTTTGAAGGCAGGGAAGGACAGGAATCAGTATGTCCAAACTGTGGTAATGCTGAGACCATACACTTTTTAGGTACCACTGTATTTTCCTCATGTGTAGTCTTGCATATGGTACGAGAAGGATGCAGGAGGCCATATAACCCAAAGCCTGCAGGAATTTCCTTGCAGATAGATGGGTTAGAGTTGCCAAGGCTTTGAAAGTTGATGCCAGCTGTAATTGTTTTTCGGATGTCAGAAATGCCATCTGGGTTGTATTGTTTAGAAGAGCACCCAGAAAAGTTATCTGTTGTGATGGTGACAAATTTGACTTTTTTATGTTTACAGAGAATCCCAGGAATTTGAGGAGGTTTTATACAAAGTCTAGATGCTGGAGTAAGACATCCTTGCTGTCTGCCTGAATTAGACAATTGTCCAGATAAGGGTAAATTTGAATTCCCTTGAGTCTGCAGTAAGCTACTACTGGAGCCAGGCATTTGGTGAAGACCCTGGGCGCAGTAGATAATCCAAAGGGCAGCGCAGAGAATTGAAAGTGCCTCGATCCGGCCTTGAAGCTGAGGTATTTTCTGCGATCCTGTCTGATGGGAATGTGTAAATATGCATCCTTTAAACGCAAAGTCACCATCCATGCATCTTTGGACAGCATTGGGAGTAACTGCTGTAGAGTAAGCATCCTGAATTTTGGAATCTCTAGAAAGGTGTTCAAAACCGACAGATCCAGAATGGGTCTCCATGAATTTTGCTTTCTTGGGACTAGAAAGAGCCTTGAGTAAAACCCTTTTCCCATCTCTGAAAGAGGTACCAGTTCTATGGCATTCATAGCCAAAAGAGCTTCCACCTGGTTTAAGGCCTCCATCCATTGATGCTTTGGAAGGTCTGGCCATCCATTTGGCCTTGGCAAAGTATGAAAATGGAATTTGTAACCTCTTAAAATCACATCCAAAACCCATTTGTCCTGGGTTATTTGAGTCCAATTTTGGTAAAAAAGAGAGAGTTTTCCTCTGAGAGGGGCTTCCATGCAAGACATTCCTGCAGCCCAACCGAGGGAGTCATTGAGTTTGTTTCCTTTGAGACTGTGGTCTGTCCTCTCCTCTTCCTAGGGGTAGAAGCAGTCCACTGCCTTGGTCTATAAGCAGCCTGTGTTTGAGGCCTCCCTCTGGAGCACCTATATCTACCCCTTTGAGGCCTGTCTGAAGAGGGAAAGGACCAGTTTTTTGATGACCAATTCCTGCTAAATCTAGGAGGCTGTACTTGTAAGAAATCTTTAACTGTTTGCATGGATTTCGCCTTATCCTCCATCTTTTTAATCACCTCTTCAGCTTTAGATCCAAACAAAACATTATGCTGAATAGGAGCATCCAATAATTTAGCCTTTACTTGTTCAGGTAAATTCTGTTCCTTTAGCCATGCATGTTTTCTAATGACTGTGCCAGAGGCCGCAGCCCTACAAGAAGCCTCCAAGGCATCAAATCCACAGTGTAAAACATGCTTCCAACTTGTTCAGTGGCATGCAATAAGTCATGTAATTCCTTATCCTCTGCACAGGCAGAAATGGAAGTAAATTTTTGTTTTAAGACAGATAAGAGAAATTGCTGATATTTAAGCATATGAAACTGACAGTTTAAAGCCCTAATGGACAAAGTAGCAGAAGTGTACACCTTTTTGCCCCATCTTTCCAAGGCTCGAGAATCCTTTTCAGTAGGAATAGGATTTTTGGCAGTAGCGGCCTTAGGACCCTGAGAAATGGTTTCAGGGTCAGCAGTAGGATTCTTATATAAAAACTGATGGGAATCAGAAACCCTGTAGTACCTATCAGGCTTAACAGGAGCAGGAGGAAAAGAGTTAGGGGTTAAGTTAGCCTCCGAAAAGGCATCATCCACAATATCCAAAACAGGAGGAATAGCCAGGCGTCTATGTTGGGGAAGAAGAAGAAAATCCCTCAGTCTTTTCTTGGATTCTGAATACTCCTGACCCTCCCAGTAGAAATGTTACCTCATTTCATGCAGAGTTTCCCCAAAAGAAAAATCCTCAGGAGGAGAAGCTGAAGGAATGGATTCTTCCGCATCAGAATCCTCATAAGGAGGGAAAGAATATTCCTGATCAGAAGAAGAAACTGAGGAAACAGAAGCCTGATCAGAGGAATCATAATAAACATCCTGCCTTGGCCTTTTGTCTGGAGGGGGATGAGAACCCCTAATCATTGTGAGTAAATCCTCCGCCATCTTGAGTAACTGTTTCTGTGACTTGGGAGCCGGTTCAGAAGAGGCCTGTGCTGAAGTCTGATTTAGAAGGAGTCTTTGCCTTTGTCTTTGGTTTTGCCTTTACTTGAAGCTGAGTAGGCCTGAAAACCCCTTCGGAAGCTGGTACCTGCACAGCGGCTCCGGACCCATCCGAAGGAGCATTGTCCGAAGGTCCTGCAACAGAGATATTTAAAGGCCTGGTTGGCTCCTCATGAGAGTCCGTTTCAGCCGTCGGTTCTGAAATGGCCGATGACAGGGGCTGCAAAAGCGCCTCACTGACGACGGCCGAACCTGAAGCTGGCTCCACATGTGCGCTATCATCAGATTTGGACCTCGGAGGCCTGTCATTATCCTTGCGACGCTTGTGAACTCCGGTAGATGGAACCGTGTCCGACGACATTTTGTAGTTAAAGCGCCTACTGAAGTAATGAAAAGCAAAATCGTACCTTCGCTTGATTGTACGCTGATTGAATCTAGCACAAAACCGACAACTAGCTATGTCGTGGTCAGGGCCTAAGCAAGTAATACAGTAAGAATGAAAATCCTTATGAGGTATTTGCTTCCCACATGAAATACAATTATTAACTTTTTCTGACATCAGAGTGGAGCAAGAAAAAAGTTTCCCCAATGGGGTACTTAGCTTTGAGTGGAGAAGAAAGTCTTCGGACCGAAGTAAGTAGAAATATTCGTCAGGAGTCTACCGACCGGCACTTGCGAACTGCTATCACCGCACGGCAAGAAAGACTGGGGAAGATGGTGTCGGTTGTCAGCTTTATACTCCTGGCGCTCTGACATCAGGGAGCAGAGTTGAACAACCGACGCCGGACCCAGACTTTGGGATTCTGGCCGACCGAGGACTGCCTGCCGGCAGGGGAGAACCCTACAGTCATGACTGCAACAGTGAAACACGATGAACATCTTGGGTTTGGCTTTATTGGCCTGAATCTGTCCATTAAACGACCTAAAAAGAAAAAAAGTCATGGGCATTCAGAATCCCCATATAGCTGAAACACCTGATGTTCTTAAGTGTCATTTGCATATATCCCATGTGCCTCTAATACAAGAGGTTTAAGGAATCACACAGTGGAAATTCTAGTTTGGCTAGATTTTTATTGTAGTTTCTACTGAGAAGTCAAGAGGACTGGGGACACTGGCACAACATCTTGGAAGCTGCCTGTTTATAAGGAAGGCCTGGTGGACTATGTCCAGGAATGCATCCCTGTGAAGCATCCATTTGTGAGATTGAGTCCAGGATCTGCTCAGTGAGTCTGCCACAAGGTTTCTATTTGAGAGGATGTGCATCGCCTCAATGGTCATATGCTTTTCCAGGAAGTCCCACACTTTGAGGGCCAACCTGCAAGGAGGTAGGATCTGGTTCCTCCCGCTTGTTCACATACCCAAGCACAGTCATGTTGTTGATGAACAACTTCAGAGGGCCTGGGCAAAGGAGGGGTCTGAAAGTTTGAAGGGCAAGGAGCAATGGTCTCATTTCCCTTATGTTGATGTGTTTCCTTTTCTGGGAGAGAGAGACCACCTTCCTTGGACTGTGTATTTTCCCATGGCTGCACCCAGCTCATGTCGGAGGCATCTGTGTAAATTTCTTGGACTGGATCCAGAGGGTGAAGAGGTAGTCCTGGATTTAGGGTTACTGTTGAGACCACCAGAGAAGTTCCTTCTTCAAGCAAGGGATCAGGGAAATGGGAAATTCTAAAGGATGCGAGTGTTGGCTCCAGACAGACCCGAGGAACCACTGGATCTTCCTCACTTGCAGTCTTGCCAGAGGTACCATGGGGATAGTAGAGTCCATGAATCCTAGTACCCTGAGAAAGTCCCTGGGTGTGATGTGGTGTAAAGGCAGAAAGGACAGGAAGAAGGTGTGAAGATCCCCTTCTGCACCCTAGGAAAATGTGATCTTGGGGTGGAGAGAGGGTAGATATTTTGTAATTTATTGTGAACCCCAGTTTTCCCTGTAGGGAAATGGTGGTCTGTAGATTCTGTTGCAGGCCTGTAAGAGCAGGTTGCCCAGGTATGGGAATATCTGGATTCCTAGGAGCCTGCAATGAATGACTGGAGCCAAGCATTTGATGAAAACTCTCAGTGGTACAGAGAGGCCAAAAGGCAATGCAAGAACTAAAAATGCCAGGAACCCACAGAAAAAACACAGAAAGTTCCTGTACTTTGGGTGAATAGGGATGTGGAAATGGGTATCTTTTATGTCCAGTGATGCCATGAAACCCTGTGGAATGAGCAGAGGGAAAGGATCTGGAGAGTAAGCATTCTGAAGGAAGGGACCTTTAAGAATGTGTTGAGGTGTGACAAGTCCAGAATTGGTCTCCAGGGGCCATCCTTTCTGGGCACCAGGAACACCCTTGAATAGAATCCTTTTCCCTTGGAAGTGGATTGGACTTTTTGAATGGAGCCCTGTAGCCACAAGTCTGAAAGGAGGTCTGGGAAGAGGTGTAGCTGATCTAGGGGGAGGGGGTAATTGGGGAACACCCTGAAAGGTGAAGTGGATTGCCAGACCATAAAATATCAATTTCTTATGATGAAAAGGACCCAGTTATCTTGGGTAATGCCTTCCCACACCCGAGAGCTCTTGAGAGGTGGAGATAGAAGGGGAGGGGAACAGATGCAGGGTAGTCACAAACTCCCTGCTCTGTATGAAAAGGGCTGCTTTTGTTGGGGATAGTTCTGAGGAGCCCTGGTCCTCTGAGGTCTCTTTCCTCCCCTAGAAGACTTACTGTTCTGGTGATAGGATCGACTACAGACAAAGACAGGTTTTGGGGGAAAGTTCCTATGGAACCTAAGCACTGGGGAAACTAGGAGATGCTTCACCTCTGAGTTCTTTGGACTTTAATTGTAGGGACTTGAAGAGTTAGGCAGCAGCTGGGCCAAACAGAGAAGTGTTATCTAGAGGAGCATCCATAAGTATGGATTTTAAATCATCTAAAGTGGCTGAAGTCTGAGCCAGGGGCCAGGAAAACCTTCTAAGCACAGACCCTGTTGCAGCTGCCCTAGCACAGGCCTCAGCAGCATCACAGCTGCACTTTCTAAAATGTTTGGCCACTTGAAAAGAGGCTCCTAACAGAGACAGGGTCAGTTTTTTCCCTCTGACTCACGGAGGACTGACATAGCAGCAGTTGCCTGAGACAATAATTATGGAGAATATTTAGTCATGCGAGTCTGGTTGCTTACAGCCCTGAAAGCTAAGGTAGCAGAGATATAGGCCTTTTCCCTAGCCTTTCCAATGTTCTACTTTCAAGTAGAGGGGAGTATCCTGGAAGGCTTGTCAAACGCAACAGTAATAACTGCTGGATCTGAGGCAGGGCATCTGAAAACAAAATTACAGTCCTCAGAGACTTTGCAAAAATGATCAGGCTTCTTAGGGGTAGGGGCCTGAAAATCTGGATTTTAAGAGGCATTGTTGAATGCATTTAAAAATGCTGGATGAACTGGTGGTACTGTAGAAGAACTAAACAAATCCATATGTAACAATTTTTGTACATCTGAAATTTGGGAGGTATCCCACTTGAAGTGCTCTCCCATTTTAAAGATGGTTTCCCCAAAGGGAATTTCTTCCATGGGGGACTCAGCACACAAAGACTCCTCTTCAGGTGATACATATTCTAAAGGAGAGGGTATTTGAGTTGAGTAGTCTAAGGATTCTTCTTATTCAAAAGAGGAATCTTCTGATGATTCAGGACCCCTAGCCCTTTTCTGTGATGGTTGAGTGCCTGGGGTAGGAGTAGGCACTGGTGAAGTCTGTTTAAGGGCCATGAAGGCCTGGAAAAGACCTTGGGAAAAGACCTGCCATTCAGAAGGGGCCTCTTTAGTAGTGGATACATGTTTTGTCTTTTGTTTAAATTTTAGCTGGGACACTACTTTATGAAGGGTAGAAGGGCTGGACGATGGACTAGGATCAGACGGATCAGACTCCGGGACTTTAGATGTAGAGCTGTGAGCTACCCCCTAGGGTCCTCACTGCATTCAAGCCTTGGTTCCTCCTTGATGTCCAAGTCTGACGTCTGTTCAACTGTAGCGATGTGCTTGTGGCTACAGCCAAGGCAACCTCAGAAATGTGTTCGGCCTGTGGCTCCAACCACAGATCCCACATGCCTCCAAGTTGACAAGTGCCTTGGGAGGGACATGGATAGCAGAGGTGCAGCGGAAAATGTAGGCCTAGCTTTCTTGGTCTTATGCTTCAGTGGCTCAGTGCCGGACCCCGGGGTACCCTCCATTCATTTAGTTAAAATTTTTAAATTTTGGTTTTCCAAATACAAAGCTAAGGAGGAAAGTCTGTTTCTAAGGGTCTTTGGAACAAATGATTGGCAAATACTACATGACCTATGGTCGTGGTTGGGGCCTAGGCAGAAGAGACACTGGGTATGGTTGTCCTTATGTGGAATTTGTCTTCCACACTGGCAGCTGCCCTACCTGGATGACATAACAGGAAAGGAACAAAGAAAATATTCCCCAATGGGGCACTTATCTGAGAAAACAAAGATGAAAATGCTGGAAACTGCATGACTGACATTCGGTAGCTGACTTTCTGAATCGTGGCAGAAAAGGTCTGAGGATGGTCCGTGTGTTTGACCATTTTATGGCCTACGTATGACTGCAGTCTATGGCAGGCATACCATATACCCTACAGTGGGGAAAGTCTTTTGTATACTGGCCGATGTTGGGGTGCCATCTGGTGGGGATATCCTCAAGTGAAGAACACTGCAGCAAGTGAATAGAAGGACAACAATGCAATTTCTAGCTGATTAGGTATACAGGCACTTGTGTAAATGGACTAGTCAAATTTACCATATATACGGTTTTCCTACACTTGCAGCTATTACAACAAGAAGGTTGAAAAAACAGTTGTGTACCTTGCACTTTATTGCTATACTCTGCAATCTCACAACAGTAAAACAAAACTTGCACACCCTGTACTAGAACCCTGTAACATCTGTACACCACCCCTACACTTAATACCTGCTGCCACGGGATTAGTGAGATGATATCTACTATTTTAGTAGTTACTGTAAGGTTCTCACTGTTAACTGTACGGCAATGCCACTTACAGTGGTTGTGCGATGCACAATATTATTAAAACAATGCATCTGGTTCATATGTGTGGCTGTCTGGGCCCTGTCTACAACCTGGGTGGTCCATTCCTCCAGTTTGTACACTGCTGTGCTTCACACAAACCAGCTGAGCATAGCTAAACATGTTTGTGGCAAGTGGCGCATTCTGCAATCACTGGCAAGGAAAAAAAAAAGGATAAAAAAATTAATTAAAACACAAAAGGCAGACTGTCCACAGTTCTGGAGAATGTCCAGATATTTGCATTACATATGTGGCCTGTTCCTTGTAAAATGGGTGGTTTACTGTGAAATCACTGAAGATTGCAGTTGATATATAACAACATACACACTTCTGTTCTTACTTCATATCTTTCAGAAAATCCATGCTTGCCCTTTGTCCTGGAATGATCCACATTCAGTATACAGGTTTCGCGGCCAGTAACACCGGTGGGGGAGGGGGGAGCCATGAAACCTTGCCTAAATTAACATTCATGGTGCGAGGTTGTGAGATGTTGTGCAATGCGTAGTATCGAGTACACAAATACTGTCAGTGTAGGCTCTGTGTGGAAACTAGACAGAGTTTATTGAATCCCGCAGTCAGTTATAATTACCAACAGTCTGAAATGTCTTACCATTAATTTAAGAAAATTCACCAACTACAAACATACATACATTCCAACCATAATGATTACAGGGATAAATTCCTCTGTTCAGGAATCACAAGTTGCACATCAGACCTAATATTTATTTATTTAATTAATTAATTAATTTCACATTTATTTACTGAGAAAGTCAGACTTGGAATGAGGCAATTTTCAGTGGAGGCCTGGGGAGAAACGCTCCAGACGCATGTCTTTGTAATGGGGGAGGAAATCGGAGCACCTGGAGGAAACCCGCACAAATGCAGGAAGGACATGCAGACTCCAATCAGAATGCACCCCAGCCAAGAATTGAACCAGAGAATCTCTTGCTGTGAGGTGACAACGTAAACCACTGCACTGTCCATAATAAAGCTGCTATGGACCAAAAAAAAAAAAAAAAAAACAGAAATATTTTATCACTCTTGTATAAGATGAAAGGAAAAAGAAGAAATAAATTCCTAAGGCTAGCACTATCTATCAAAATCTGGCAAGCTTTTTTAGAGTCATTTTTACAAACTTGAAAATTAAATCGTATTCAAGAACATAATTTTTTTTTTTTTATTGAGATTCAGGAAAAAATAAGTTATGTTCTTACCATGACATTTCATCTGTGTTGTTGATCTTCATTCATTTTTGACTGTTTGATTTCAGTTCCATCCTGGGAACCGACTCAGCCATTGCACCAAGCTCGCGTCAGCCAGAAACTATTGAGCTTAGGCTACCCTTAGTGCCTGTTTTCCCTTCCCTTCAGATCGAGTTTTGCCCATAGAAATAAAATGTGGAAGCTTTGTCTGAGAAAATGCCCTACTACAAAAACCAGGACTAGTTCCGAAACTCCAGGAGTCTTTGGAGGGGATTGGAGGGTGAGATGTCAAGAATGAATGAAGATCGACAACACAGATGGAACGTTATGGTAAGAGCATAACTTCTTTATCTGATGTTGTCAATCTTCACTCATTCTTGACTGTTGGGACAGAGTCGCTAGCTACTTTATGTCCCGGGAGGCCCTATGGAAGGATATTCCTGAGCACCATAGAGTCAAAGCATGCTTTTTCCCTGAAGATCATATCCAATTTGTAATGAATGATAAAGGTATGAGGGGAAGCCCAAGTGGCGCTGCACAAATGTCGTTCATAGAGGCTCTAGAATGAAAGGCTACTGAAGTGGAAACTGATCTGGTAGAATGAGCCTTGACCTTGGTTGATAGGTTTAGCTTATTTTGGTCATAAACAAAGGTGATGCAATCTCTCAACCATTTCAGTAAGGTAACTTTGGAAATTGGTTTGCCCAGTTGAGTACCTGAAAAGGACAGGAACAATTGGTCCAATTTCCTAAACCATTTTGTTCTATCCAAGTAAAAACGTAACTGTCTCTGTACACCCAACAAATGCAAACAATATTCTCCCTTATTTGAGAAGTTTCACAAATAAAATACCCTAGGAAAGCCAAGAACAAATGGATGATCAGGTAGGCTTCCTTAATAAAGGTACGGTGGGATGTCGGTGAAGAAGCTGGGCTACCGGTAAAGCCTTGAGAAAGGCTGTGCGTACCTGAGTGCTTGTGGTTGAAGGCTGAGTAAAACCTTTAGAAAGGCTTCGTATACAGGTCGTAGTTCCGGCTGGTCAGGTCACCTGGTGAGAGGAACCGCTAATGTGGCAGCTAGAAATCAAAGATGAAACACACAGAAAAAACAAGCAAAACAGCATAAATGTGGCTCTGCTAAGGAGCTCTGCTCGCCATGGTGGCACAAAATCAACGTAGTCGAAGTTCAGATTTTAGAAGGTCATACTTTATTGAAGTAAAAAGTACCTGAAGTACAATCACCATCAAAGCGTAGTTCCTTAATGGAAAGAGTGATCCTGAGGATTTCCTTTTATGAGTACCTGGGGGTGTGTCAGTGGGAGCCAATCAAGTGTGGGTGAAATTGCGCTTCGATGGTGATTGTACTTCAGGTACTTTTTACTTCAATAAAGTACGACCTTCTAGAATATGAACTTCGACTACGTTGATTTTTTGCCACCACGGCAAGCAGAGCTCCTTAGCAGAGACACATTTACGCCGTTTTGCCTGTTTTTTCTGTGTGTTTCATCTTTGATTTCTAGCTGCCACATTAGCGGTTCCTCTCACCAGGCGACCTGACCAGCCGGAACTACGACCTGTATACGAAGCCTTTCTAAAGGCTTTACTCAGCCTTCAACCACAAGCGCTCAGGTACGCCCAGCATTTCTCAAGGCTTTACCAGTAGCCCAGCTTCTTCACCGACATCCCACCATAACCTTTATTAAGGCAGCCTACCTGGGCATCCATTTGTTCTTTGCTTCCCTAGGGTATATTATTTGTGGACATTTTTCCTCCTCTGCATAGGAGCTTGAATACCCAGGTCCCACAGACAATCATTTTCCTGCTAGTTATTTGAGAAGTTTGGGAAGAAAACTGGTAGGTCTATGGATTGATTAATATTTGGCTCTGGTAGAACTAACCCCCTCTTTTCTACCCAAAGTTGTAAGTGATACTCCCTCTTTGTGAAAAATGATATATGGACATTTCACAAACAAAGCCTGTAATTCTGATATTCTCCTGGCTGACGTGATGGCCATCAGGAACAGGGTCTTCCAAGATAAAAATTTGATATCACAAGTGGCTGCTGGCTCAAAGGGTTGACAGATAAAACTTTGCAAGACTAACATTAAATTCCAAGGTTCAATGGGTTCTTTCAAAGGTGGTTTCGAATGCATGATGCCTTTTAGGAAGGTTTTGCAAAGGCGATGAGACATTAAGGAAAGGTCATCGAAGCCATTACGGAAATTTGAAATAGCAGCTAACTGAACTCTAATGGCAGAAGCTGAGGCTCCTGATTGAAATATAGTTTATAAATATTCAAATACCTTATTAATCGAGGCTGAAAAAGGCTCAATTCCTTCTCCGTGAGACCAAAGCACAAATCTGCTTCATTTACTAAAATAAAGTTTTCTGGTGGATGGTTTGTGAGAAGCCAGAAGTATCTTTTGTACTGGAGAAGATAGATTATTCTGCCTGGCAATTACTGGAAGTGGAGATACCAAGCCGTCAGTTTAAGACTTTGCATGTTGGGATGGATAAGGCCCTGTGGATGAGGCAACAGGTTTAGAGTTGCGTCCAGAGTCCATGTATGGTGAACTAGGTGAGGGCAGAAAAAGGGTAACCAGACTTGGTGGGGCCAATAAGGTGCAATGGGGATTACTTTGCTTCTCAACCAATGGGCTTTCTTCAAAAACTGGGGAATCAGGGGGAAAGGAGGAAAAGCGTACAGCAGTCCTGGGGCCAATCGCATAGAAGACCATCTCTCAGGGACCCCCCCTCCCCTGAGCAAAGTAGCTGCTGCATACGGGTCACAGCAAGGCTGACCCCATCAATGAAAGATCTTCGTCGCTACACTGGGATTGAGAAACCACTCGTGAGGCAGGAGGATATATCTGCTCAGTTTGTCCGGAATCACGTTGGAATTTCCCGGAATGTGCATTGCTATCAGAAAGCGGTTGGAGGCGATCGTCTATTACCACACTCTTAGGGCTTACCAACATAAAGGGTAGAATCTGATTCCTCCCTGTTTGCTGATATACCAGACCACCAACATGTTGTCTGACTGGATAGAAATAGTCCCTGAAGGAAGAGTAGATTGAAATGTGCATAATGCTAAGAGCACTTCCCTCAGTTCTAAGACGATGACATGCAAATTGGCCTTTAAGGAGGACCAAGTACCTTGGACTGTCTTTCCCCTGAAAATGCCCCCCCCCCCCATCCATCTGGGATGCATCCTTGGTCACTATGGCCTTGGGCTGAGAAAGTGAAAAGGGGTGACCCCATAATTCCTTTTCTGGCTTCATCCACCAATTTAGATCCTGTTTGCATTGGTTGGTTATGCACTCTGTGATGCCAGGAGCCACTGAAGCAGCCTCATGTGGTACCTCACCAGAAGAACTAGGGTGATTGTCACTGCCATGGACCCCAGGAGTTGTAAGACTAAACAAACCAGGACTTTGTCTTGAGAGAGTATCACTTGAAGCTGTGACCTCAACATTTGCAGTCTGTGAAGAGGCAGAGTAGCCATATAGGATTTTGGGTTGAATGTTGCTCCAATGAATTCTATGTCTTGTGTGGGTGATAGCGTTGACTTTTCCCTGTTTATTGAAATGCCTAAGAACTCTGCAAGCACTAGAATGGAGTCCAAGGCATGAAGAAGTAGATACCTGGTAGGGGTGGTGAGAAGCCAGTCATCTAAATATGGAAACACGTGGAATCCTTGTAGCCTTAAGTGAGCTGCTACCACTGCCATGCATTTGGTGAACACCCTGGGGGCTGTGGTGAGACCAAAAGGCAGTGCTTGAAATTGGTAATGACTGGCTCCCAGCCAGAAGTGAAGGTATCTTCTGGAGTGCTTGTCCATTTTTATCTGGTAATACACATCCTGAAGATCTACAGAGCACATCCAATCGTCTTTCTCCAGAAATGAGACAAAATGATCAGCTTTAATAATTGGCTTAATTACTGGTGTCATTCTAAGGGGATCCAATGTCTGTCTGCCTGGGATGACATGCTTGACAAGCCACGCTGCTTCGCAAGGGACGGCTTGCACCTGTCACCCCTGGGCTTCCGGATATTGGCAAAGGCTCTTGCCACCCACATAGTGCCTTTTTTAGGCAAGGCTCAAATGATAAACCTACCACCCTAGAAAACAAACATGGAGAAAAACTAAGGGTAATACTGCTCAATGCCAGAAGTCTAAACCTCAAGATGCACGCCCTCGAAGCCCTCCTCAGTATGGAGAACATCGATGTCTGTGCTGTGACTGAAACCTGGTTCAAGGCTCCTGAGAGCACCCCAGCACTATCAGGTTATACCTCATATCATGCGTTCTGGCCCCAAAATCCAGACCGAACCACAAAAGGAGGGGGAGTATCCATATTCATAAAGGATACCCACACCTCCAGGTTAATGGCAACGCACGAAGCATCGGAGACCATCCAGGTGCAATTAACCATAGGTAAAACTGCCCTACAGTTTGTAGCATGCTACAGACCACCCTCTCAAACTCAGGAAACCCACACAGCCTTCCTGAAGACACTGGAGAGTATGAATGTCTCTCCAAACACCATCATATTGGGTGACTTCAACTACCCAAACATAGACTGGGAACATTACTCAAGCCCCAACACCCTAGCCCAAAGGTTCCTGGAGTTCATAAACTCAAATGCTATGGAACAACTAGTCACCATTCCCACAAGAGGAGAAAATATACTAGACCTGATCATCACAAACATGGGGACAAAATGCTCCACACCGAAGTATATCCTCATTGGTGAGATCAGACCATAAATTAATCTCACTGGAGATCCACATCCCGCCCCAACCCCAGCAAAAAAGACCACAGTGAAGAACTTCTCAAAAGCAAACTTCACACTTCTTAAGACTGGAGTGGTATCCTTCAAGGCCCCCGAGCCAGTGGAAACCACAACCCACGCTGCTGAAACCCTTACAGATGCCTTCTACGAGCACCTCCAGGAATGTATGGATCAAGCAATCCCTAATAAAATCAAGACCCTTTCCACCAAAGGCAGGCGCCCGGTCTGGTGGACCCCAGCCATAAAAAACTCTACAACAAGAGGAGAAAGCTACTACATGACAGAGCAAAATCCCTAAAAGGGTAGGCATCTCTGATCACTACTAGCAAAAAACTACGATCACTCATAAAATCATCCAAGGCCAACTTTGAGAGAAAAATCGCTAATGACACAAAAGACAATCATAAGGCCTTCTTTAGCTATGTTAGAAACCTGGGTGGAAACTCCCAGATATGCTCAGAATTAGTCCAAAATGATACAAAAATCACTGAACCCACAGACATTGCCAACATACTGGCAGACAGGTTCAGTGCAAATTTCTCCCTCCCTCCCCAAAGGAGAAATATCTATCCCACCAGAGTCTAGCCTCCCAAACATCTCAGATGCCCAGGTGAGAGCTGCTCTGTCTAAAGCAAAAACACAGCATCAGTGGGACCGGACGGTGTCCCCGGCTGTGTGCTACACAAACTCAATGAGGAACTAAACCCACACATAAGGCTGCTGTTTAATCTTAGCCTTACTACAGGATAAGTACCCAAAGAATGGCGTACGGCAACTGTGGTCCCCTCCACAAAGGCGGTGCTTCTACGGACCCTGGAAATTACTGCTCCATAAGCTTGACAGGCCTTGTCTGCAAAGCTATGGAGAGGATCATAATGGAACTCATAAATAAAGACATTGGGGACCTACAGACACTGGATCCTACCCAATTTGGCTTTGTCAAGGGCAGATCCTGCCTCTTGAACTTGGTCGACTTTTGAAACAGTCACTAAGGCCATTGATGAGGGTAAGGCAGTTCACACAGCCTACCTTGACCTAGCAAAAGCGTTCAACACAATACCCCACTCGGGCATCATAGAAAAGCTCACCAGCTTAGATGTAAACCCATATGTCACAAGATGGGTTGCAAACTGGCTCAAGGACAGAACCCACAGGGTTAGAGTTGCTGGTGCCATGTCAGACTCTAAGCCGGTCACGAGCGGTGTCCCACAGGGCTCAGTCCTGGCCCCCTCTTGTTCCACATTTTTTTTTCTCAAGTGCAGGCAAACATAGGGGGATTGTGGCTGACAAAATTTGCAGATGACTGCAAACTGGGCAGCATAATTGACACTCCATCAGACACAGACATCCTCCAGAGAGGTCTCATAAAATGGATAACTGGTGCCAGAGCCATGGCCTTAAGCTAAATGCCAAAAATGTATAGTCATACCCTTTGGGAAAAACAAGGTAACCCCTAATTACCACATAGGTGGTAATCCATTAAACACGGAAGAAGTTATCAGGGACCTGGGGACCCAAGTTGACAGTAACCTCTCTTTTGACACTCACATTGCCAAAGTGGTTAGGAAGACCTTTTACATTGCCCACCTGATCATGAAGGGATTCACATCCAGATCAGGAGAGGTCATTGTACCCTGTACTCTTCACTTATCAGACCAATGATTGAGTACAACGCCCCATTCGAATGTACCTAACCCAACACCTGCAGCAGTTGGAAAGACCCCAAAAGTTCCTCACCAAAAGGATAAAGGGCTCAAACATATGTCATACGCTGCCCGACTGAAGAAACTCCAGCTCTATTCAGTCGCATACCGTCTGCTCAGAGGTGATCTGTGCCTGACATACAAGGCCATGTCCAACCCGGAATTAATGGACATGCTCCACCTCAAAATCCAAATCCACCAGAGCCACGAGAGCAAGAGACTTAAACCTCAACACGGATATAAATAGGACGTGCTGGAGGGACAGATTCATCACCCAGAGACTCCCTACACTATGGAACAGAATCCCAGTCCATGTGAGGCAGAGCCCCTCACTGACTCTGTTCAAGAGAAATCTTGATGAGTGGATGGGAGATCGTAGGTTTACCCCAGGAATCATCTCTGTGTCACTGCTGGACAGAGGCACAGCAAACTAATGGGTATAGTATTCTCATCCTAAGGGGTGGTGAAAGCCACACACACTCTGGCTAGGCTTATAAATGCCCTAGGGCAGATAGCCTAGTATGAACCTATGAACCTATGAACCTAAGAAATGGAAGGATAGACTGTACCATGACCATCCGGAATTTTGTCTATTGAATAAACTTGTTCAAGATACTGAGGACTAGAATTGGCCTCCAGTCCCCTGTCTTTTTTCTCACTAAAAAGAATCTTGAGTAAAATCCGGATCCTATTTGGTCTGGTGGGACTGTTTGGATGACTCTATTTGAAGCAGCTTTTGAGTTACTTGTGCAGCTGTATCCTTCTGACTGGGTGGAACATCGGCAATTCGACTTTGTGGTCTTGGATAAAAATCGAAGGGGATATGGTAACCTCTGGTAATTATCGTCTGCACCCAGGATTCTGATATTACTGAATGCCAGGCTAAATGCAGAGAGAATCTTCCCCCGGCTGCCTCCAGAGGTAGGCAATCGGGCCGCTGCCCAGGAGCACTAGTAGGGTTGTCCAGAGAAAGAATCACTGGAACCCTCATTACGTGGGCCCCCTCTGCCGTGGAAGGGACATCTTCCTGATGAGTTCCCCTCTCTGCCCCGGGGGGGGGGGGGTACTTGCTATGTGTGTCCCGAAAAGGCTTTGTGACTTTCTGAACCACATCTTTCCACTCCTCTGATTACTGAAATAAGGTCACTGAAGAGTAGAAAAATGCATGCTCACAGCAGAAAGGGTCTTTCCATCCTTCTCACACCTGGCTAGTGTGTCTCTGACTTTTGGGCCAAACAACGAGGTAGCATCAACCAGAGCATTGACAAAGGAAATCATGTAAGTGCATCCAGGCATGACGCCTAATGGAATGCCTGTAACCACTGGCCCGGCCTTCCCTTCAACTGTGTGAGCAATAAGCCATATGAACGAGTTTGATATTGACTCTAGGGTCACAAGCTGGGATGCTACCTTATTGTGTACCTCATCAGATACTGCCCCCTGCCAAGGTCCCCGAGAGCTCAGTATTCAGGTCCCTTTGAAGACAGGTGAAAGGTGCCAAGAAATTCAATGACTACATGGCAAAGGTCACTGAAGTATAGACCCGCTTCCTGAATCTGTCCATCATCCGAGACTCTCGGTTTGGAGGATGGACAGCTGGATTCTCCTCTGTGAGTTCCTTCTTAGTGGCTGCCACCACCACCACCTGAACATCAAATGCTAAACCTTTAGACCAGTGGGGTTGATCTTCTGGTACACAGAGAATTTTGTCCCGTCTCAGGGGAATTAGCTGTAGAGTGTCAGGGGCCTTCCAAATGCACTGCATGATGAGTTTGACCAATTCATCAGCAGGTGGGGTCATCCAAGAAGCAGAAGGTCAGGCACGAAAAGCCTACAAGAAGACAGGTACCTCAAAGGAAATGTTGGTGGGCTTCCAATCATCTTCAGAGGGTGACCGTGGGGACCCTTTCCCTTCATCATAAACTGTATCCTCAGTGACAGATTCTTCCGGAGAATCTAGGTGCTTCCTCTTGCATGATCTCTTATGGGGTGGCTCCTCAGGGGGAAGGTCTGAGGAGGACTCCGAAGAGACAGTACCCTGCAGCAGGGTGTCTTGCTGCTCTTGTGCCCACTGCCCCAGTGTAGCAGGTTGTGACAGCTGCAAGCCAGAGGATACATAGATGAGACTCTCTGACAGGGATGGTGCCAATTGCGAGCCTGCTGAGGTGAGAGCTCTCTCCATAATCTGAAAGCCAGGCAAGCCTGAAGAGGGATGGAAGCCTGGAACCTAGAAATAAAACCTCGGAACCAGGGTCACATCCCGCTCCGACGAGCCCACCTCCAGAGAAGAACATGAAACTCTCAAACCATGCGGAACTGTAGATGGCACCATGGAAAAAAATCGGTGCCAAACTAGGAATCATGGAGCCAGCAGCCATGTCATGGTCCTGTGGGACCACAGAATAGGTTCCAGCACCAAGGTGAGGTCCACCATCGGTACCGAAGTAGTTGGTACCAGAAGCGGCATCAAAGTCGAGGGCTCCAAGACCTGTGGAGAGGTTGAAGGAAGAAGATAAGTTGGAGTCTTTGGAGAGTAGACCTCTGCTCCAGATGGGAGGGAGGTCCTAGATGGGGCTAGAAGACCTCTGCCACCAAGAGCTGATCCACTAACCTAATTACATCAAGCTCTGAAAGGCTCTTGGTGGAACGACTAGACGTCCCTAAGGGTAATTCTGGATGTTCAATAAAGGGACTCACCTGTTGACTAAAAAAGGGGTCAATTAATGGGGAGTACCTAGTCCTGGGTAAGGATTCGAACTTTGGCACTGCGGTCAGCTGACCAATTTTTTGTGCAGGGGGAAGTGACTGGTATGACTGGGGAAACCATAGTTGGTGCCGAGAGGATCATAGGTACTAATGAAGGGGTCAATACCGAAATAACTTTTGTAGGCTCCGTAATAGTTGTCAGCACTGTGGAGGAAGTTATAGGCTTTGGCAATAAAAATGGTTGTTGGTGTCGATTTTGAATGTTTAGGCTTCAGTTCTGATAAAGAAACCTGGCTTTTGCAGGATTTTGAGTCAGGAGATTCAGAAGATGCCAGAACAGAGTAGCTTCTCTTTTTTGCTTCTATCTTGGGAGACTTTGACGTCTCCTCATCAGACAAAGCCTCACTAAAAGGGCATTTTAATAGCCCCTTGAGGATCAATTTGTTGTGATGCTCTGCAAGGGTCCAAGAACTGAAACCTTTGCAGAGCTCACATGGCGGTTGGACTTCTAAATGTGGCACCCTCAAACAATACATGCAAGAAAGATGCCCGTCCAAGTTGGGTATCTTTCTACCACATTCCTGGCACTGCTTAAATCCAGTTGTACCCTTTTGTTTCTCTGCCATGTTCAAAAACATGTACGTACAGCAAAAATCTTTTCAATACACACACAACAAGCAGTAAGAAAAGACAAGAAAGAGATTTTTTTTTTTAAGGTCATACCAACAACGGTAATGAAGAAAATACCTGGAAGGGGTAAAGGGGGAGCAATACCAACAATGGTATTAAAGAATTACCAGAGGTAAGAAGGGAAGGGATGGGCCTATACCAGCGATGGTAATGCGAGAAATACCAAAAAGGGAAGAAATACAATACTCACACTCAAAAAATACCAAAGTAACCAGGAAAAACTAAGTTAACGACAAATTTAGAGCTAAGAAATAAGCCTTAGTAAGAATATTTTATGAAAAAATAAGCATTTAGCTTGACAGCATGGCTGATGCGTCATAAAACTCTACATGGCAAACAAGATCTGAAGGGAAGAGAAGCACTATGGGTAGCCTTAGCTCAAGAGTTTCTGGCTGGCCTGAGCTTGATACAACGGCCGAGTCAGTTCCGAAGATGGAACCAAAACCCAGCAGTCAAGAATGAATGAAGACTGACAATATCAGATCATAATTTGAGGCTTTGTGGCAATAATGATAAGTCTCATGCATTTGGTGTATTATAGATTAAATACTTCTTGAGAAGGAAGAAGTGTAATAAAAGACACATTTAGTGTTTATATATTAATTCTTTAGAAGTGTAATTCGTGTTGTTTCTAAATGGATCCTGACAGCTTAGGACTGTCTAGAATTTTCTTCCACTGTCTTGATATTTTTCTAAGTGCCTACATGCACAGCACAAACATGAAAAGTTCCAATGTGACAAGATCAGAACTTGTGCCTAATAAGAAAAGGGATGGGATGTGCAGATTCATAGTAAGCAAAACAATACAGAGGTGAGGTGTTTAGTTTTAACTGGTCAATTGCTACAGTCTGACAGATAACAAAATGTTTGCTCAGAAACTTTTACAATATAAAAATGATTACAATTGCCTTGTTTGAAAAGACAAGCCCCAGGATTCATGAAGCTTGAGCCATGCGCCGGAGTAGTGTCGGCGATCTAGCGCTAAATATGGCCATTGAACGATTCAGGTAAGAGCTGTTTCCACATGCACTACCAGTGTATGCCAGAGCTGCGCAGCTCATGGCGCTTGTATGCTAATTACCCCATGTACAGCAGTGTAGCATGCAAATGAAGGTATACAACGATTCATAAAGTGGTGCAGGAGTAGCATAAGCATGCAGAAATGTAAACCAAAAAAACAGTTTACATTTTTTCAAACAGATCATCTGAGCCATGAAAGTGGACCAAACTTACGTATTACAAAGTTAACATATGCCAATGGCTAAATATACAGCCAATGGCATAAAAAAACACGCACAACACATAAAAAATAACATTTAATGTCATGGCCACACTAACGCAAAATACAACCACAGTGCATGGATGCGCAAATGGGAACACAAGAAAAATATATACAGATGTCATAAAACTGCAATGTAACACAAATCATGATTTCGCCATAATAGTCAATGGTATGCATGCTACACCACAACCAAGGCACAAGGGTTGCTAAGGGTCTGTGACAGTGTTCCGCATGGTAACTAGGAATTAGTAGTCAATGCCATGCAAATGAGTCAAGTAATACTGAATCGCAAACGTCCCACTGGCGTAAGGATGTACCACATGGTGCAGCGGTACAACACTGAGGAGTGGCCTTGAGGTAAACATGACATCATGAGAGCTGTGTGCCACCGTAGCTGTAAGCACACTGGAGCAATGGTAATCTGGGTTGCCTGTTGCTAAGCAAAGCCTCAGGATAGGGGTGTGTACCTAGCCACAGCTATGCTTAGCTGAAAGCACACAAGGTGGCCAAAAGTGCATGTGAATGTGGATGAAAACACGCTCAAAAACCGGAAACCGGGCATGTGGTGCACAACTTAGGTGAAACAGGAAGGTTATGAGAAGACAATAAGGAAATGCTGCAGCATGGTAATTGGAGTACAAATGAGTAATTAACACCTAGAAACTCATAGTGGGCCATAGACAACAGCTAACAAGGCTGCTAGCAGCTACCTGCAGAACAGGAAAGGGGAGGTGCCGTACAGCAAAGAAAAGAGAACTGTCACAGCAGAACAAAGCAAACTTGCTGTAGATCAGCTACATAACACATTTCCCAACACAATCCTGGGTTGTGGAAGCACAAAATAAGAAAGGCGGCAGCTGGATGCATACCTGACAATGGGAGGTGAATCTGGTTGAAAATAGAATTAAAGGGCAATAGATGAATCATAACAGACAAGCGTAAGTCAACACCAAAGGCTCCACAACAGCAGTACCAGCTGTAAAACCAATAATTAAGATACCCTGCAGCTGGAATAGCACAAACACACCCAATTACACCAGCATCATCCATTGCACAATAGTATAAGTTGTGAAAGCCACACACACACACACACACACACACACACACACACACACACACACACACACACTTGTGTATTCCCAGACACTCTGCACCATTGGTGTATACAGACGGGGAACTTTTAATATGTATATGTTAGGGGCTGCCATAGCTTTGATTCACCAGCATGTGTTGGAGATTGACGGTGGTGTGGAGGATGATGCTGACAACCATCTCAGGCACCGGAGGAGGAGACGAGTGTTCAGACCCAGGGTAACCTACCAGGGGCTACATGATCTGGAGATAGTAGAGCTTTACAGGGTGGACAGGGACATCATACAGCAACTTGTTGAGCTGTGCCGGCCATGCCTCAGAGACAGAAGTAACAGAGACGAACCCATCCCAGTGGACACGAAGGTATGTGTAAGCTTGAGAATACTAGCCACAGCTACCTTTCAAAGGCCAACTGAGGATATCACGGGGATCTCACAGGCATCAGCATCCAGGGTACTCCACCAGTTCCTGGATGCAATGTTACCACATGCCAATGAGCACATACACTTCCCCCGAATGCAGGAGGAGTTGGCCAGCAATATGCGTCTCTTCCACCATGTGGCGGACTACCCGGAGGTACTGGGTGCAATAGACTGCACACACATACACATCAAGTCATCACCCGGTGAGCAGGGTAGGCGGTACATAAACTGCAAGGAATTCCCCTCCATCAACTTCCAGGTTGTGTGCAATGCCCAGGGCATTATCATGGATGTGTGTGCCGGCAGTCCTGGAAGCTATCACGACTCCCACATCTGGCATGCCTCACAGCTGTCTCAGGTATTTGCCAGGGGGGACATCCCATATGGCCACCTGGTGGGGGATGCTGGCTATGCACTGGAACCGTGGATGATGACACTCATCAGAAATGCACACACAGCCACGCAAGAACGCCATAATGAGGCACATGCAGAAACCAGAATCATCATAGAGTGCATGTTTGGGATGCTGAAATCACGGTTCCGTTGCTTGGACATATCTGGTGGAGCCTTGCAGTATTCTCCACGAATGTGTGCCCACATCTTCATAGTATGTGCCATGCTACACAATATGATCCTGCGGAAACAGCTGCAGCAGGGACAGAATGGTGAAGGCCCTCACAGCCCACCACCATTGCCAAGGGACCCACAGGCACAGGGGGGCTCAGACCATGAACACATTGTGCTAGCCCCAGTAGGCAGACGGAGGCGTGCCCAGTAAGCCCATGCCTTGGCTAAGAGGGAACATATAGCACACACACTGACAGTGTAGGCACTCATGGACTGATACCCTTCTCTACCTGCACATACAGCAAACTTGGATGGCACACACACGACCACCTGTAAATTGTCATGTATAGGTGGTCTACTGTGTGCATCCTACATAGGCAGCCCTCAACTATTGTACACACAACCACCATTGGCACAAGGTAAGTCAATACCTGAACAGTATATTAATCTATCAGCATGTGTCCATACTGTATGTACAGGTTCATAGATACATAGGGAGGTACATGGCCAACCGCCGAGGCCACTCATTAGCATAGGCAAAACGTGTCTGCTGTCGCCACCCCATCAATCAACTAACTGTCCCTCTGTGGAGCAGAGCCATTTGCGGGATCCCAGGGATGTAGCTACCGTTCACCACCCACTCTGCAAGGATTCCCCAGAGTGTTAGTGAGGGGTTTTGTATAATGTAATCAGGGATGTGTTTCCAAATAATGGGGAGTATATCCCTGACAGGAATCTTCACAGATGTGTACATGTTACATAGTATACCTTAAACACAGCTTGCATATATAGGTAGTTCTCCACAGAATAATAAACATGTGGAACACACAACTGCTGAAATGTGCGTTCATCACCCTTGCACTACCAGTGCCTGCTCTGAGAGATAAGATATCACTGCCTTAGAACACGCAACCATGTACACATTCATCACAATAATATACCTCTAAGCTATCTGAGATGTACCAATGGCAGTCGTGTATACTGACAGGTTAAAACACAAAAGGTAGGAATATGTTGAAATAGGACAAACCGGCATGTACACAATGAAAGGTGTATGTTTTACACACACACACACACACACACACATATATATATATATATATACACATATATATATATATATAGATATATAGATATATATATATATATATATATATATATAGATATATATAGATATATATATATATATATATATATAGATATATATATATATATATATATATATATACACACACAATCATATATATATATAGAGAGAGAGAGAGGGAGAAAGAGAGAGATATGTCTATATATGGGGATATACATATATATGTAGATATATAGATAGGTTAACAACATCTACATAACCATGGAGGTACATATAAATGGGATACCTACCACATACCGACTGCTTTACAAACCGTCGCACGTAATCCCAAGGCTTAAGGTCCGAAAGAACACAGTACCAAAACAACAGATGCACGAGGTGTAATCTCACGATGTTAATGGACAGTTAGTCAGTGCTTCTGATGTTGCGGTTTGGGTAGGTTACTGTGTGTACGTGTGTTTCTTAGGGCTGTAGTGTGTGTAAGTGTGTGTTCTGTGCGTGGTGTGTGCTGTTGGGGGACTGAAATGTGTGGTTGTGGATTAGCTTTGTGCGTCTGTTTGCATGACTTAGGATGTAAAATATTAAAGTAGTGGGTGGTGTGTGGGGCGCAGACACCTACATGGGGTGTGTAGGGGGGCTTGGCCACCTGCTCATACGTAGTGTAGGATGGTTTGTTTGGATGTGTTGGGTAGCAGTGTGTCTGTGTGTGCATGTGTGTGTTCCATGTTCATGTTACCTTCGCGAGTTACTGTCGATGTCATGTCGATGTAATGTGGGGTATGGGAGTCTGTTCCCAGGACTGTGTGCATCGGAACACTGTGGTTTTGGAATTCCGTAGGTCGCCCGTATACAGCGGTTGAAGTGTTCACATATGTGTGTAACATAGACCATAGCAATCATACATTCCGCCACTACCAACCTTTATGAACAAAGGATATGGAGAGTATATGCCTATACATCATTACAAACATGTGCTATGGACATGAGCCAATGATAGTGTTACCACCTGTTCCACTTTGCGAGGGACACTCCCTCTTTGGGCGGTTGTGTCCTGACCAAATATATTAAACGTGGCAAATGTCCTGGGATTGTAGGACATAATTATGTCCCATATGTACTGTAATAGTTGTATACAATAGTTACTTCTGTATCTAAAGTACCTACATGGTGCAGGAAACAGGATAAGCTACTAAACTGCTACAAGAATAAGCTTATAATTAAGCAAGAAAGGAAAGTTCTATCCCTTGTACTGATAGTGGGTTTGTGTCGGCCTGTAAAATCAGATGTGTGTCCCGAAAAGGACCCACTATGGACATATGAAAAGGTGGCAACCCTAGCCAAAGAGGGTCAGTCACCAAGACAACTACGATGACTGCAAGTACCTATGACAGAAATACACAGCTATCATGTTGCAAAACATTATTATATTCAGATGTATTACCGAAGGGATTCAAGGACTAACATCACCTGCATGCTATACAGGAACCACATAACAGTGCCTCAATGAATCAGCCTGCAAATACCATTGTAGTAGTCCACAAAAGGATAGGTGTTCAAATAGGGAAGGAACCCTCACGCACATAGCGATTATGTATAAAAGCAGTTCCTACACACCTGCATTTGCTATGTACACCCACCATCACCCCCACACCCAAACATATTACAATGCAAACTGTAATAACATCACAAATCATTCACACATTGTACGACATCTGCAGAAGCCTTAACATAACTTGTCAGAGACACACTAACATGGCCCTAAGTGAAATAGCAGCTGTTATACAATAAAAACAGCTGCTGATGTAATAGGGTTTGTTTGCACTAATCCCGTTTCAGAGGGTTGTGCGTACACTGGGATGTGTTAGCAATTAGTGAGTAACAGCACAGTATGCTACACTTGTACACCAAATCAAGGATGTCTGGTCAGCACACTGTACACCACAGAACAGTTCATGCATAGCCATACGGCCTTGAGCTGCCCAAACATCCTTGCCAGACAAACATCTGCAGAAGTATCAGGTACAAACAAACCCTGCATAAGTAGCACTGTTCCGAAATATAGCAGCTGTACTCACATGTAGAACTAAATCGTCCAGCCATTACACACAGTCCATGGGAGTCATGCAGCTAATATATCTCTGTGAGTCTCCATATAGCTGTTGAAATATATCATAATAGCACATCTAGGCCGTCTCCCTCAAAAGTAGGGCAAACGGACAACCCCTAAAAGGAGTACTCACTTATACGCCACTGTTGTCATGGTATTGGCTAATGGAGTAGCTGCACAGCTGATGTGCATCCAATTAACTACTTTGGAACAGCAATTGGTGGACAGGATACCACATGTTACCATTATGTAACTAGAAAAGGATGTGTCATCACACATTCAAACCATCCGTATATACCAGCTGAACATTACAAATAACATTGAAACCGAAAAGGATTGAATCAACTGTTAACGATATGTTGGGTTACTAAAAAGGTATGTAGAACAGTCAGTATGTCTGTGTATGTAGTAGTATTCTGTAGTATTTAAAGTGCACGCAATCCATATAGTGGAAACAATTATCTTGTAGTGATGTATTGTTGAGCATAGTCACGCTTGTAGTATTTGTGTGTACTGCTGTAGGTCACAAGGCAAACACCACATACACCACAAGGGATGCTATATAAGGGCTTTGAACAGAAATACTCTTCACCAGCCGATGTCAGTGGCAGGGTTGGTCCAACAAGTATGTGCTATAACAGGGGATAGTATATGTTGATATATTGTAACTGTAGCCATATGTATGGGTGTAATACAGAGAATAACATGTGGAAGGTTGGGCCACTGTACAAGTATGTTTTGCATTGTGGGATATTGTGCCAATAACTGTGTAATGTACAGTATTTTAGGCAGATATGTACTACAAGCTACATAGCATTACTGTAATGGTAGGCAAACATTAGTTATGTCAATCAGCATTTACAATACACAATAACAGGATACATATGTCTTTTAGTGAGCCGACAGTTTAACAGCATGATAGCAAAGTAAAATGGAAGAGCTATTTACCTATTCATGCACATAAGACATGTAATATGTGCAAAGGTAGGTACTAGGCTGTCTTACCAAGGGTATCTGTAAGCCTAGCTAGCGTGGGTTGTCTTTCTCCACCCCCATAGGTTGGTTCCCTGTGCCTCTGAATGGCAGAGCCAATAGTTACCTGTGCCTCTGTCCAACAGAGCCACTGCAGTGATCCCCGGGTACATGTCTGTCTCCCATCCACACGGCAACGTTGCCCTTGAAGAGTGCTCATGAGGGGCCCTGCCTGATTTACATTGGAATCACGTTCCAAAGCATAGGGAGTGTCCGGGTCAGGAATCTATCTTTCAGCACGTCCTACTCATCGTTGTGGTTAGGTGTATATCCCTAGAGCATGTGGCTCTCAAGGGCGTCTGTTTAGTTGCAGCATATCCAGCAATACAGGGTTGGACATGGGCCTTGTATGTCAAGCAGAGATCACCTGTGAGTATGCAGTATGCACCTGAGTACAGCTGGATTTTCGTAGGTTGGGCTGCATAGGTCATCTGTTTGAGGTCAGTAATCCTCTTGGTGTGGTACTGGTGTGGTCTTCCAAGCTGTTGCAGTTGTCTTGTAAGGTATATCCCAAATGGGGTGTGGTATCCTTTAATGGGTCTGATATGACATGTGTAGAGTCACAATGGCCCCTCTGATCTGGATGCAAACCCAGTAGAGATTAGGGGGGCCATGTAGAAGGATATACTAACCGCCTTGGCATTATGGGTATCGAAGGAGAGATTGCCATCTACTGGTGTTTCCGGATCCCGCAATACCTTCTTTGTATGTAGGGGACTAGCACCTATGTGATAGTCCGCTGGTAATTAGCTATATCCAAAGGGGATGACTATGCACTTTTAGGCATTCAGCTTGACGCCATGATATTAACACCAGGTATCCGTCTCAGTGCGATCCTTCCAGAGGGTGTCTGTAACAGCTGGGGAAACAATTACGTCCCCTAGTTTGCAGTTGTCTGCAAACCTTTTCTGCCAAAACCCTCCTATGCTTGTCTGTATGTCAGAGAAGTATATACCGAATATGAGGGGTCCTAGGACTGAGCCCTGGGGGACGGCAGTTGTAACTGGTATACAGTTGGACCTAGGGTATGCAACTCCTACTGTGTGTGTTCTGTCCGTGAGCCACTTTGCAAACCATCACATGACGTAGGGGTTAATGTTCAGGCGGATGGGTATGTTGGTAATACCAGAAGGAGGAATGGTGTTGAAAGCCTATGAGAGATCTACGTAGGCTGTGTGGACTCTCCTTACCCTCATCTAATGCCTTGGCAACTGTCTCTAAGAAGGCCACCAGGTTTAGGAGTCATGGGCTGGCCTTAACAATGCCAAACAGGGAAGGGTCAAAAGAGCAGATCTGGTTGTTGACATCGAGGCTCTGTGGTTGTTGTTGGTATTAGTTGTGTTAAAGTTTTCATAGCTAGCTTTGGATGATCGTATAAGGGATCTCATCTTCTTAATGAGGCTAGCCAGGGATCTCCTCCATGCATGGTATTGTACTCTCATTTGCAACAGTGTCTTCTTCCTGTAGTACAGTATGTTTATGGCAGGGCACTACCAGATTGGTTTAGTTAATTATGAGTATAGCAACCTGGTTCTGTTTGGGATAGCACAAGCCATGCACTCCTGTAAGTGCTTATAGAGTGCATTTGTGTAGGATTCAGCAGTTGTAACAGTACTGTCCATCTGCATGGGTGTCATGACGTCCACCACACCTGCCTTAAGAAGCATGTAGTTGCCCTTGTAGACATATTATACTGTGGTTCGCTTAATGGAGGGTAGGTGAGGGATGTGGATATCAATGGTGTTCAGTACATGGTCTGATCGGACCAACGAGAGGTTGACTTCACATGTGGAGCACCAGTCACTCATGTTGGTAATGACTAGGTGTAGGATATTGTGGCCCCTGGTGGGTGTGTGGATATGTTGAGTTAGGGCATTGGTGTTTATGAATTCCAGAAACCGGTGAGCTAATGTGTTGGTATACAAGTTGTTATCCCAGTTAATGGTGGGGTAGATACAGTGAGGCTTATGTGATGAGTTCTGGTGTTGTGCGACTGTGTACCTTCTCCACATGACAGTCAAGCTCAGGCTTGGTTGGAGAGACCTTTACCTCCAGTTTGGCTAGATGAGTGCATCTCTCACAGGTTGTAGTGTTGGGTTGTAGGCGGAGAGGCTTGTCTGTGTACATGACGCAATGTGTACATTGCCTCAAGATGTCCAGATTCATCAGATAGACAGGTGAGAACACTGGCAGTTGACTCTTGGACATGCCTGAATATAGAACTACATTCACCTAGATAAGGGAGGAAAGTGAGTACAACAGCCACATTACTCTATGCAAGTGAGAAAAGTATGTACAAAACCTGTTCACCCTTACCTGTAGGTGATGTGGAAGATTGAGTGCTATAGTAATCATTCATAGGTTCATAGGTAGGTACTAGGCTATTGGCCCTAGGGCCTATATAAGCCTAGCCAAAGGTACCCTGGCTTTTGCCACCCAAGAAAATTATTTTCCTGTGCCACTGTCGAGCAGAGCCACAGAAGTGATCCCCGGGGTGAATTTCCTATCTCCTATCCAATCATCAAGATTTTTCTTGAACAGTGCTAATGAGGAGCTTTGTTTGATATATATAGGTAGTTTGTTCCAGAGTATGGGAAGTCTCTGGGACAGGAATCTATCCCTCCAGCATGTTCTGTTTATTATGGTGATGAGGTTTAGGTCCCTAGAGCGTGTAACTCATAGGGATTGGGATTTCTTTAAGTGGAGCATGTCTAAAAGCTCTGGGTTTGATATAGCTTTGTGTGTTAGGCAGAGATCACCTCTGAGTAGGAGATATGCAACGGAGTAAAGCTGCAGTTTTTTGAGACGGTCTGCATAGCTTACGTACTGTTTACAAGTCCTGAACAAGTGCTTAGCATGAATAAGCAATCCAGATATGGTCTTGGATAATACAAAAACATGGCCCCATCCCCCAACAGATACACAAGCATATATCCATGTACACCACAGGGCCCCTGTACCCACATGTGCATACACCATAGTATAGTCTAATGTACTAGTGTATGTGTTGTGCACATTGCTCCCTGTAGCCTTTATACAGGGGTGGATTATGATCATACTGCTGTGTTACTATTTAGGTATTTCTGGCGTTCTGCATTGACAGCAGCCCGTTGCAGGTGAGAGTGTTATTATTTATCAGGAACCATAATGCACAAATCTATCTGCCATGTGGCCATTCACAACATGTACACATAATGTATGGTCCTATCACAATATACAGGTTGGACTTGCAATGCATCACAATGACTATCCATGTGCCACATTTGCAAACTATGTAAATCATCTCACCATGAATCCTCACAAACTTTATTGCCAGATGTGTTGACAGTGCATACAATGGTGGAGGTGCTGTTCACTTTAGGAACGTACAACAGATCTGATCTACACATGTGGTGAATACAAACAGTACTACACAGTAGGCTGGAATATGGCCAGCACACAGGTTTCACTGGTGTGGATCATAGCCCTGCTATCAATGTCACACAATGTGATGTGCTATCTTGACATGTCCATGACATCTACTGGCCTGGCTGCTACACTGCCTACCTAACCTGAAAACATATCCCACATACCACCCTTTATCTGCATAACCCTGTTGTCAGTGGAGCATATATGTCATATGGGACAATACAAACATGTGAAATAGATGCCCATCACTATAATTTGGACAACACATGTACACATATGGCCATGGAGGATGGCCAGAGACATGGAGCAACACACACACTATAGAAGTGTTGTGCTTGTGTGCACATCCTGTCATACAATGACTACACATGGTTCGGCCATGGCCTTTATATAATGATCATAACGTAAATGTGGAATGCTAGACATCCTACAGGCCTGTGCACATCTTGTGTAGGCGTAACATCAATCCACCACATAGGATGTGTTGAACATCTTGGGGGTGTTGCAACATGACAGCAGTTACCTGTACAGCATCCACAGCAGGCCACAGCTATAGTATATTCCCATTGTTGGTGATGGACATATATGCCATACTAGCTCCTCTTGTGTGCATGTGTGTGTGGTACACAGATGTCATGTGGGACATGGTGTACCGACGTGTTCGCCATGTCTGCCCATAGTTGCTAGGCTGCAGCAATATGGTTGCAGATGTGCAGGGGTGTCATCCATCTACCCATCAGTGACCTGTGTCACAATGTCCACATCATGGTTTAGTGTGTATACACCTCAGTGACGTGGGTCACATTCCACAGTATATATGTATTGTATCTGAACACAGTCATGGCTATGAACCCTGTCTGTAACTCACACTGTATAGCACTAGAGACTCCTCATGATTCCCTGCAATAGCCATGCACATCAGCTAAATTTGCAGTACATCTGTAGGGTGGACAGATAACAATGAATTGGTACACCATTGCCCCACTGTATATTTGACAGGATACCATTGTGTTAAACATGTATGCATGTCATTGCACACGTCAGCAGATCACGTCATACTACATGTGATTATCAAGGTCATATGCCACACATCAGGCAGGTGTACTGTTAACCTGTGCTGGTCCACATGGTGTAACACAGGGATGTATGCTAACCACTATTATGATTGTGTAATTTGCATGTCGTCTGCTATCACACATGCATGATGTGTGCAACCTAGGGATGTATGATAACTACCACTATTATTGCCTGCACTGCATGCCGTCTGCCGTATCACATGCATGTTGCATGCCTTCTGTCATGTCATATGCGTGTGTGTGTGTCTATTGTATAGATTGTAATGTACAGTTCTTGTCTGCCCTCACAGGTGATGTAGGTGCATTGCCCTCCTGTGGTACATCAGATGTTAGTGTCCCCACAGACTCTAGCAGTGATGATGAACATATGATTGGGTCACAGGCAGAGTTGTCAGGGGCTGAAACTGTGCCATTGGTTGCCATTCCATCTATATCCACCTCATCTCCACATACAGATCCCATACCTTCACATACCCCATCACCAGTGGCCATAGAAGGAGGACAGTTGGCGCATGGTAGCTTGGAACAGGAAAGTGTGGGGGCTATGGAAGGTGTGCCTGCACACCATGGTGTCAGCCAAACTACTGGTGGTGCCCCACACAGGCACGTGGCCAGTGCTGCTCGTAGGAGGACCTCTGGCCAACATGCTCCTGCTCGACAGCGCACAGCAGCTGGTGTCACCAAATGCATGTTTCAGGCTGTAATGGAGGCACAGGCACGTGCTGAATGGTGCAACAGAGAAGATCAGAGGCTACAGAGGGCTGCTGTCCATTCTTTAAACAACAGCATCCAGGCAATGGTAAATGCTCAACAGCAGATTGCTGATGCTTTGGATAGACGGTTGGGTGACATGGTTGGAGTCCTTGACCATGGTATGACAATCCGCGAGCGTGAGTTGTCTGTGTTGGAACATCTGATAGGAGTGAGACGTCGGGCACATGGATGTAGGCCTGCTACATCACCTGTGTCAGGTCTACATGTATGAGCTACCTCACATGTCCGCTCCCATAGTGGCGGTAGCAGCAGCAGTGCATCTGGTGCTGTGCTGTCCACACCATGACACAGCAGGCCACGTGAACGTGGCGGTCCCAACAGGGACATGGTTCCAGTGGACAAGTGACATCAGACAGTACCCAATCTGCACCTCTATCTGGTAGTGCCCGTGCAACCCCTGGCAGGCACAGGTCACATTGTCCATGGCCAGACACCGTGAACTGTAAAACCTTGCCTGTACAGTCTGCAGCTGTCAATAATACCCCTGTGTAGGCCAGACACATGGGAGAACTGTGTGCAGACACAGACATACACGCACACACTGGACACATATGTAGGGCACCGCAAGACACACATGCATAACATCCACACATGCCCAATTAAATCAAAGTTAAATGCCCGTGAACTGTCGAATACAGCCGCTGCCACAGCACAGCACCATATACTGTTCAAGTTCAATGCGTGAAACTACGAGAGTCTCAAAATACTTTTCAGTACCATCTAGGGTTTCTCAAATTCCCATCAGTCAACTCCACCGAACAATAGCTTGTAAAGTATACAAAAGAATCCAAGCGTTCAGCGAAGTAGAAGCAAAGTAATTTATTAAAACACCCGGCTAGCGCTTTCAACTAGGTCTTCTTCAGGTCGTTATACAAATTTCAAATAACACTCACATATATTTATAAAGGATGTGGCGTGAACATCTTGATGTCACATCCTGTTAAAATTAATTCACAATAAAAAATTCACAAAAAAACAAACATCATTTCCCTAACCATCTAAATGCTATAGAATATAGCACTTTACAATCTAATTATGCGTGCACAAAACGTATGCATTGTTTATTCTTCACGTAAATCAGTTCATAAAACCATGTAACTATTATAAAATAACCATGCATAGGATCTACATGTATACGGTAAGACAATACACTAAACAGCTTCGCTATATGCATCAAAGTTTATCAGCTGTTATAAGTATATACTTACTAAATCCAACTATGTAACACAATGCACAGTACATCAACTTTTAGCACCTTGAGTAACTAAAATCACTAAAAACCCAATATTTCTAATTTAAAATATAGTTTTAGTAGATTGCATTAGCTGTTATTAAATTTATATAACAGCGAATAAAAGAAATCAACTAATTATTTATACTAGTACTTTTAAATGTATACGCAGAACTTTCTTTACATTAGTGCTATCTACACACATTAAAAATCGGCTATTTATGTCTCTATAACCTCTATTACTACCCCGTTGGAATATATACAATCTAAATATATAAGTTGCACCTTTTATTTTATTGTTGAGGGGTTCTACATTTAGATTATACTAAAAAGTTCTTTAGCTCAAGAAGGCTTGAAATTCTTTGTAAAGACAACATATCGTATACATGTAGATCCTATGCATGGTTATTTTATAATAGTTACATGGTTTTATGAACTGATTTACGTGAAGAATAAACAATGCATACGTTTTGTGCATGCATAATTAGATTGTAAAGTGCTATATTCTATAGCATTTAGATGGTTAGGGAAATGATGTTTGTTTTTTTGTGAATTTTTTTATTGTGAATTAATTTTAACAGGATGTGACATCAAGATGTTCACGCCACATCCTTTATAAATATATGTGAGTGTTATTTGAAATTTGTATAATGGCCTGAAGAAGACCTAGTTGAAAGCGCTAGCCGGGTGTTTTAATAAATTACTTTGCTTCTACTTCGCTGAACGCTTGGATTCTTTTGTATACTTTACAAGCTATTGTTCGGTGGAGTTGACTGATGGGAATTTGAGAAACCCTAGATGGTACTGAAAAGTATTTTGAGACTCTCGTAGTTTCACGCATTGAACTTGAACAGTATATGGTGCTGTGCTGTGGCAGCGGCTGTATTCGACAGTTCACGGACATTTAACTTACAAGTTTCTGCATTTCCGTGCTACATTTTTTTTTTGAACAATTGGACTTGGTTATTGTGTGTGGGCACGGAAGTTTGTTGTGAGTGCTATTTTGTCTTTGTACAATTAAATCAAAGGCCCAACCCCACACACATGACGTCATCCAATGGTGCAGCCTAGGCCTCTGGCAAACATTAACACCCTGCGCATATGATGATGCCTGTGCCGCATCCCAGACATCCACACCATCGGTGCAGGGACATGCTCATATGGTCTGATGCACAGGGTGAACAGACCAGGATATGTGTAGTTTACAAATGTTGAGCACTGTTGACAGTCAGCAGATATACCATGTAGTACAGGTGTACAGTACAGTTAACAGTATATGTCTTGTGTAACAACAGTAAATGCATGTTGGTCATGTTGTTCTGCTGTCCTTCTTCAGGTATAATTGCATGTGCCGGTGGATGTCAGTGTTTGCAGTTAAATGTCCCATTTGTCAATGTGGACTACTCAGAGGTTTGTATGAATATACCAGTATGCACCGTGTAGCTGCCACATACCAGTGAGAATGTCCCACGTTACAAACACGTCTACTGTTCCAAGAGCATGATAGCTGTGTATTAAGCTACGGTGGATACAGACGTGACATCCATAAAGGGTGACATCACAGGTACAGTTACATGGAGTGGTGAGGTAAGAGAGTGGTCTAGCTGATTACAAGGGTAGAGGCCAGTGGGGAGTGTGATGCCTCAATGGGAATCAGTAATACATGTTCACATGACAGGATGTCAACACACAACTGCACCCACACACTCAGGTATTGACACACATGTATTCAGTGACACTAACACACACACACTCACGGCTTCACCGACACAGTCGCACACAGTTGCAACTGGTTTGCTGAGGACCCCTGCCTATGTGCAAATCATCATTACAGTACTGTGCACCTACATGATGTGCCACAGAGAATACACATGTACAGGTAGTCAGTACGGCCTAAGATCGGGGACATCAACACGGATAGTTGAATGCATCGCCTGGATGGTGGGAGGGGTTCTATCAGTTCAGTATGGTAAAATACATCCTCACCCCAGGGACCAGTCAGCCCTACATACACACACTGTGGCGTTCAGTAATTAATACACCAATGTCATGCACATACAGATACCTCACATGTGAGATACACGCCCCTGTCTATGTCCTGCTTTATACATTGCAGTCTGTACAGATGCGTACACTAGTGTACAGGAGAGTGAGTAACAATTGAGATGTATTCCCCACAATAGGTAACAAATATGGACACACACGCAACCACACATGCCAGTAATGTGAATCTCAGACCTACTTAGCTCATGTTATGTATGTCAGACGTACAGCAGTACTGCATGCGTTACAAACAGTACTGATGCTTCCTGTGCCAACAATGCTGATATATGCACTAGGGATGTCATATCTATTAACAGGTGTCAAGTGATTTACCTTCACTATCACCCTGACCACTAAGTTATGTGTTATGTCCTTCAATTAATGAAACCATTGCTTACTGGTTACAGAGGGTATTGTAGGACCACTTGTGACACACCTGTGAGCTGTCCACAGCAAACATCAGTCTGCAAAGATGCCCCGCCACTTAGTTATTTCAACACATCTGTCCATACCTGTGTTACATTTTTCTGTACATTCAGCATATCACCATATACAGTTGGCAATGGTGAGGCTGCACTGCAGCTGCATGATGTACTATGATACACGCCACCTGCATACATCAGCAACTGCACACACAACACTACATGTACAGAAGTGTAGGTCCAACAATCCTGACATTTGGTCATGTTTGTAGGCATGGCAATTGGCAGATATGTGTAATAACTTACATGACACATGGACTGTTGTATGATATGATGGGTGACCAGTACAGAGGGTACTGTTAGCATTCAGCAGCCATGGACCTATATTCCATGTGCATGTGTTTAATGGCTGTAGCCCCCTGTTTGTACAAAGGACTACAACAGCTATGCTATTTACACGTATGTTGTGTATGTGGCATGTAAATACCCAGGGCAGGTACATGTATGTCATATCCATACATGAGGGTGTGTACTGGTGTACAGCAACAGACATACTACAGTTTTGTACCTACCATAAATGTAGATGTTCGAGTGCTCATACAGCTGCAGTCATCACACTTGGGTTATCCTGCCGTCAGGCGGGTCCTCGGTCGGACGAATTCCAAAGTCTAGGTCCGGTGTCGGTTGTCGTCGCTTCTTCCCTGAAGTCAGTGCGGCAGGGGTATAAAAGAGGCAGCCGACGCCATTTTCTTCAGTTTTTCTTGCCCCAGATGTCAGGTGCCCCCAGAAAGGAAGGCAAAACATGATGTTATGCAAACAAACATAAGTAGATAAATCAAAACAGTAGTTGCAAGCAAATACACCATAAAGAAATATCCCAAATAGGTTGTATGTTAAAGGTGTTTGTCATAAGCCCTATCCTAAGAGGGGATGGAGGGAGGGCAACCTGGACTGCAGCTGTATGAGCACTCGAAAATCTACATTTATGGTAGGTACAAAACTGTACTATGTCCATCGTGCATACAGCTGCAGTCATCACACTTGGGTAGAATACCAAAGCTAAGTAAGGGTGGCTGGTACTAAGCAGAATTAGGAGGGGCTAGAATGCCCTGCAGGACTGCTGTGGCAAAGCCCGCTCTAGATTTTGAGTATAGTGAAAGGTGGTAGTGCTTGGAGAATGTGTGCAATGAACTCCAAGTAGCTGCTTCCAAAATGTCCTTGGTAGGGACCCCCCTGAGGAAAGCTGCAGAGGTAGCTGTAGCCCTGGTGGAGTGGGATCTGATGTATACAGGCACTGATTTTCCATGAAATGAATAACAAAAGCATATGCAGTGGGCTATCCATTTTGAAATAGTCTGTTTGGAAATAGCCTTTCCTTGAGCACCTGTAGCATAGGACACAAAGAGCTGCTCAGATTTCCTGAATGACTTTGTTCTGTCCAAGTAATAACAAAGTTGCCTGTGAATGTCCAAGGAATGTAGTAGCCTCTCACCTTTGTTCTGTGGGTTTGGATAAAACGTATGTAAATGAATAGTCTGATTCAAAGCTACACTGGATACTACCTTTGGCATGAAGGTAGGGTTGGTTCGTAAGGAAACCCTGAACTGATGGAAAATGATGAATGGTTGCACAGCCATGAGGGCCTGTAGCTCCGAAACCCTGCGTGCTGAGGTAATAGCCAGAAGGAAGGCTGTTTTCCATGACAAGTATTGTAACTCTGCTGAAGAAGCCGGCTCAAAAGGAGGCAGGGTCAGCTTTTCCAATACAAAGTTGAGGTCCCAAGCTGGGACTGGTGGTTTCCGTGGGGGGTTTATATTTTTTGCCCCTCTGAGGAACTGCCTTAATAGAGGATGTGAGAATAAAGGAGGATCCGTATTGTATTGTGCTGAAATGGCTAAAGCGTGGATCTTGATGGAGGAGAAGGAAAGGCCACTGTTTAACATCTCAGCTAGGTACTGTAAAATTTGAGGTATATTTATTACCCAAGGATTCTGGCCCTTTGCTTGATTCCAGGAACAAAATCGTTTCCATTTGGCGGAGTAGGTGTTTCTAGTAGAGGGTCTCCTGGCCTCCAAGATGACATCCTGCACCTCCTTGGAGAGGAGAGTCTGTTGGGAAATTAAGGTATTCTCCATGCAGCTAGATTTAATGTTCTGAGCTGACTGTGAAGGGTTTTGTAGTTGTGCTGGGACAACAGAAGAGGAACTTGAGGTAGGATCCATGGTGGTGAGTGTGACAGGCTCTTTAGGAGAGGATACCAGTGCTGTCGTGGCCAGTCTGGAGCAATGAGAATCATTTGTGGCCTCTCTGCTCTGGTTTTTAATAGGACTTTGGTCAGTAGAGGTAGAGGCGGGAAGGCATAGACTGTCAATTTTGTCCAATTGAACGAGATTGCGTCCACTTTCCAGGCCTGTGGATGATAGGTCCTTGAGCAGAATTTCTCCAACTGGTAATTTCTGTGGGTAGCAAATAGATATATGTCTGGCTGCCCCCATGCCTGAGTTATCCTTGAGAAGACTTGAGGATGTAACTTCCATTCGTGTGGGTCTGTCATATTTCTGCTTAAGTTGTCTGCCAGTGTGTTTTCCTTCCCTGGCAGGAATTGTGCCTGTTGTTGAATTTGTAATTCCAGTGCTGTGTTCCACAGGGTCATAGCTTGCCTGCACAGGGGGTATGAATGAGTCCCCCCCCTGTATGTTTATGTACCACATGACTGTGGTGTTGTCTGTCCTTATTAATAGCTGGTCTGGATGCAGTAGGTCTTTGAAGGTCATAAGAGCATTTTGCACGGCTAGCATCTCCTTTTGGTTAATGTGTAGGTGCATCTCTTTTTGGGACCATTTTCCCTGAATGCACTGATCTGCCATGTGTGCTCCCCAGGCGTAGTCTGAGGCATCTGTTGTGATGATTTGAGTTGCTTGTGGTAAACAGAAAGGGAGACCTGTGTTTCTTTCGCATGCTTGAGCCTACCACAAAAATTCCTTCTGAAGGCATGGAATGAGTGGTATAATTGTTTCCAAGCTGTGGCTGTGTTGAGACCATAAGTTTTTTAGGTACCATTGTAGTTTCCTCATATGCAGCTTTGCACATGGTATTAGTAGGATGCAAGATGCCATGAACCCCAGAGCCTGCAGGACTTTCCTTGCAGTTAGCCTGGTTAAAGTTGCCATTTTGTTGAGTATTGAGACAGTTGCCCTTGTTTGTCTGGCGTGAGGTAGGCCATCTGGGTCATTGTATTTAAGCTGGCACCCAGGAAAATTATCTGTTCAGAAGGTATTAGTTTTGATTTCTTTTTGTTCACTGTGTAACCCAGGTAATTTAACAGTTTTATTACAAACGCCAGATGCTGCAATAGAATGTCCTTGCTGTCCGCTTGGATCAGGCAGTCATCCAGATATGGGTAGATTTGTATTCCTTGTTGTCTGCAGAAGGCAATTACTGATGCCAGGCATTTCGTAAACACTCTGGGTGCAGTAGATAAGCCAAAGGGCAATGCAGAGAATTGGTAATGGGTTGAACCTGCAAGAAATCTGAGGTATCTTCTGCAATCTTGTCTGATAGGGACATGCAGGTATGCCTCCTTGAGGTCCAACGTTACCAGCCAAGACTCCTTGCCAAGCATGGGAAGAAGCTGCTGTAATGTGAGCATCTTGAATTTTGGTACCTCTAGATATGTGTTTAGAATAGATAGGTCTAAGATGGGTCTCCAATCTTTGTCCTTCCTTGGTACCAGAAATAGTCTTGAATAAAAACCTTGACCTTGTTCTTTTGCAGGTACCTCTTGAATTGCTTTCATATCCATGAGAGCGGAAATTTGTTTTTGTGCCTCTGCCCATTGATTTTGTGGCAGATTTGGCATGCCTCTCATTTTTGGAAGGGTGTGAAAGTGGAACCTGTAGCCTCTGTCTATAATATCCAGAATCCATTTGTCCTTTGTAACAATGTGCCAGTTTTTTGAAAATAAGGCCAGTTTTCCACCCAAAGGTGCTGCCATTATAGCTTTGTTTGGCAGGCATAGGGGAAAGTCATTGTGTCTGTTTTCTAAATGACTGTGGTCTATCTTCTCCACCTCTTGGGGCTGGTGCTTGCCACTGTCTAGCTCTGTAAGATCCTTGAGGTTGTCCTCTACCCCTTGGGCGTCTGTATCTGCCCCTTTGGGTTCTGTCCGTGGCTGGAAAGGACCAATTTTTTGAAGGCCAGTTTCTGCTGAAGCGTGAAGGCTGCACCTGCAAGAAATCTTTAACTGTTTGCATAGATTTCGCTTTTTCCTCCATTTTCTTTAGTACTTCCTCAGCTTTAACACCGAACAATACATCTTTTTGTAGTGGTGTATCTAATAACTTTGCTTTGACATGATCTGGTAAGGTTTGCTCTTTGAGCCAAGCATGTCTACGTATGACAGATCCCGTGACAGCAGCTCTACATGTGGCCTCTAAAGCATCAAAACCACACTGCAAGGTATGTTTCCCCACTTGTTCTGCTCCATGCAACAAATCCTGCAACTCTCTCAAATCTGGTTGTTCTGTTTGTGTCATTTTGATTTTCAGCTGAGATAGCAAGAACTGTTGGTACTTTAACATGTGAAATTGACAGTTTAAAGTGGCTGATGTATACACCTTTTTCCCCCACCTTTCTAATGCTCTGGAATCTCTCTCTGAAGGTAAAGGGTTTTTAGCAGTAGAGGCCTTAATCCCCTTGGGACCTTGTGAAATTGTTTCTGGGTCCGCAGTATGGCTTTTATAAAGAAACTGGTGAGAATCAGGAACCTGGTAATATCGGTCTGGTTTAACTGGGGCTGGAGGTAAAGAGTCTGGATTAAGACTGGCTTCTGCGTATACATCATCCAAAATATCTAAGACAGGAGGGATAGCCAGGGGCCTATGCTGGGGAAGCAGTAAAAATTCCCTGAGCCTTTTCTTGGAATCTGAGTAATCTTGGCCTTCCCAGTGGAAGTGCTCTCTCAATGTATGCAGGGTTTCCCCAAAAGAGTAGTCTTCAGTGGGGGAGACCGAGGGAATAGACTCCTCAGCATCAGAGTCTTCAAAAAGGGAATTCTCACTACACCTTTTTAAACATACTGGAAAATATTAAGATAGAACCAAACACCCTAATACTGGGTGATTTTAACTACCCTGCCATTAACTGGGAAAACTACTCATGTCCCAACACCTTTGCGCAACGGTTCTTGGAATTCATAAATTCCAACGCCCTGGATCAACTAATCCATAGTCCCACCAGGGGCTCCAATATCCTAGACCTGGTCATTACCAACATGGCAAATCAATGCTCCATACCTATGGTCACCCCCTCGTTAGTCAGGTCTGACCATAAGCTAATCACCCTCAACATCCACATCCCACCCCCACCTCCCAGTAAAGAAACCACCATAAAAAACTTCTCCAAAGCCAACTTCATGCTACTCAAGTCAGAAGTGACAAACTTCATGACACCCATGCAGACGGGAACTGAAAGTTCAACTGCTGAATCCTACACTAAGGCACTGTACGAGCACATCCACTCATGCATGAATCGTGCCATCCCAAATAGAACCAAAATGCTCTCATCCAAAATAGGAAGCCAATCTGGTGGTCCCCTGCCATAAACAAACTTTAAAACAAAAGGGAGAAACTTTTGCGGAAAAGAGGAAAATCCCAGGATGCAAAAAACTCACTTACTAGCCTCAGTAAGAAACTGAGATGCCTCATAAAATCCTCCAAAGCTAGTTATGAAAATAAAATTGCCAAAGATTCCAAAGACAACCACAAAGCATTCTATAACTATGTCAAGAATCTAAATGGCAATGCTCAGATCTGCTCTGAGCTAAAACAGAATGGCAATAAATATACTGATCCAAAGGATATTGCCAATATCCTGGCAGATCGATTCAGTGCCAACTTCACCCCCCTCTCACCCCTAAATGGCCCATCTCAATACCGGAAGATTGCCAAATTCCAGTAATAACGGCCACACAGGTACAAAACGCACTCTCTAAAGCCAAGAATACAGCATCCATGGGACCAGATGACATCCCGGCTGTGTACTACATGAACTACAATATGAACTGGCACCTCACCTAAGTGTCATGTTTAATCATAGCCTCACCTCAGGTTTCGTGCCCACTGAGTGGCACAGAGCTACAGTTATCCCAATCCACAAGGGGATCCACCTTGGATCCCGGAAACTACCGTCCCATCAGTCTGACAAGCCTTATCTGCAAGGCCATGGAGCGTATTATCATGGAACTTATAAACAAAGACACTGGCAACCTTCAAACACTGGACCGCACCCAGTTTGGGTTTGTGAAGGGCCGATCTTGTCTCCTGAACCTGATTGACTTCTTTGAATCAGTCTCCAGAGCCATGGACAAGGGTAAGGTGGTCCACACAGCCTATCTAGACCTTGCCAAGGCCTTTGACACCATCCCCCACTCTGGAATCATAGATAAACTTACTAAGTTGGGTATTAATCCCTATGTCACCCAATGGGTTGCTAAATGGCTTACTGATAGAACCCACACTGTAAAAGTAGCCGACTCCAAATCCAGCTCCAGACAAGTGACAAGTGGAGTACCTCATGGTTCAGTCCTGGGGCCACTCTTGTTTGGCATCTACTTCTCTGAAGTACAGGTCAACACTAAGGGACTCTGGCTAACAAAGTTTGCAGATGACTGCAAACTGGGAGCCATTATTGAATCCCCAAATGATGTGGATACTCTACAAAAGAGCCTTACAGAAACAGATGCTTGGTGCCAGAGCCATGGGCTCAAGCTCAATGCCAAGAAATGTATTGTCATCCCCTTTGAGAAAAAACATGTATCCATGAATTACCATATAGGTGGCAGTACACTAAACACAGAAAGTGTGATAAGAGACTTAGGGACACAGGTGGACAGTGGTCTCACCTTCGATAACCACATCGCCACAACAGTCAGGAAATCCTTCTATGTGGCACACCTCATCACGAAGGGCTTTTCATCCAGAAAAAAGGAGGTCATTGTCCCACTGTACTCATCCCTCATTAGACCCATTATAGAATACAACGCCCCATTTGGTATGTACCTCTCAAGACATCTGCAACAACTGGAAAGGCCTCAGAAATACCTCAGTAAAAGAATCACAGGCCTAAAGCAGATGCCCTACGCTGACCACCTTAAAAAATTCCAGCTATACTCTGTCGCATATCGTCTACTCAGAGGCGATCTCTGCTTAACATACAAGGCCATGTCAAACCCAGAGCTGTTGGACATGCTACACTTAAAGAAATCCCAATCCCTCAGAGCTACACGCTCCAGGGATCTAAACCTTGTCATCACAATAAACAAAACATGCTGGAGGGATAGGTTCCTGACCCAGAGACTCCCCAGACTATGGAATAGATTGCCCATACATGTCAAGCAGAGTGCCTCTTTGGACCTCTTCAAGAGGAACCTTGACGATTGGATGGGAGAAAGGAAATTCACCCCAGGGATCACATCAGTCGCCCTGCTAGACAGGGGTCCAGGAAAGTAAATAATGTGGGAAGAAATAGCCAGGGAATTGTTATGGCTAGGCTTGTATAGGCCCTAGGGCTGACAGCCTAGTACCAACCTATGAACCTATGAATAGGCGTAATCCTGGTCCTCAGAATGGTCTGAGGTAATAGAAGCCTGGTTTGAGGAAGGTTAGTCTTCCTCCAACCTGGGTCTTTTGTCTGAGGGGGGTTGAGAACCCCTGATGAGAGTAATCAAATCCTCAGCCATTTTAAGCATCTGTTTTTTAGGTATGGGGCCTTGAGAGGTCTAAGGACCCTGTTTTTTAGTTTTCAATGCAGCTTTAGATTTAGTGAAGGATTTAATAGAGAAGGTGGTAGGCCTGAAAACGCCTTCAGAAATGGCAGGCCTCACTAAATTTTCGTTTTCCCCGCCAAGAGTGGCGTTGGTATCTGTAGTGGGAATGGAGCCTGCGACCGGTAAAATAGTTTCAATGGTAGTCAGGGGCTGCGTAGGCGCCTCGCTGATATCCGGAGAACCTGTAGTCGGCCTAAGCGTGGTCTCAGTACTCGGTGCAGGCCTCGGATGTCTGTCCTTATCCTTGCATCTTTTGCCTAAAACTGGCGTCAGTGTATCCGATGACATGATATAATTAAATTTTTTGCCAAAATAATGAAGGGCGAACTCCGCTCGGTGCTTAATAGTGCGCTTGTTAAACCTAGCACAAAAAAGGCAGGCCGAGACGTCATGGTCTGGCCCTAATCAAGGTATACAGTAAGAGTGAAAATCCTTATGCGGTATTTGCTTCCCACAAGAAATGCAATTATTAACTTTGTCTGACATCGGTCTGAGGCAAGAAAAGTTTCCCCAATGGGGTACTTAGCTTTAAAGAAGACTTCGGCTGAAATACTGTTCGTAAATCTCAGGAGCTGGCCGACCGGCACTTGCGAACTGCTTCTGCTTCGGGCACCGGCAAGAAAGACTGAAGAAAATGGCGTCAGCTGCCTCTTTTATACCCCTGCCGCACTGACGTCAGGGAAGAAGCGACGACAACCGACGCTGGACCTAGACTTTGGAATTCGGCCGACCGAGGACCCGCCTGATGGCAGGATAACCCAAGTGTGATGACTGCAGCTGTATGCAAGATGAACATCTGCTAATGGTGGATAGTACTGAGGGCCCTTGGTATGTGTACAGCTGTCCTGGTCACAGACAGTGGTATCATTGCATTGCATAACACATGATGCAACGGTGTCAGTACATGTGTACTGTCTACAGTTGATGTAGAGCTTAGTACAGTACACAGGTCAAGGGTCACATGGTGGCGTACTCGTCTGTCATACATGCATGGTTGCGTGGTGGTGGTCCGAGGGCATGGTGGTGTCTGCAGTTTACAACCTAGAATGCAGCATGTGACACTGTGTCCTGCACATGGCTCATCTGTGATGCCTTTCGTGGGGGGACCGGTCAGTACATGTGAGTGGCCTTCATGTATGTTTGTACACCACCTGGAGTGGTTGGTCCGTACCTGTGCTATGGCCCACATGTCTGGTTCTGAGGTATATGGTGGTAGTGCTAGGTTCTGAGGTATATGGTGGTAGTGCTATTGTGCACTACAGAGACATCAGTCAGGTGTTCCTCACTGCACAGATGTCAGTACTCCCCATTGTTGGATCTACAGTGGCCAGCTGTGAATATGGATGCTACACATCTAGCACTGGTCAGCATAAGAAAACAATGCAGTTGTCCTGTAGGTGTATGGGAGTT